>NC_057797.1:624037415-624066670 GCF_018294505.1 Triticum aestivum
GGAAGGAGTGGCAGCCACAGCCAGAAGAGGGTGAGTGTGTGCTTTTGGCCACTCATGTTGATCGTGGGTTTTCTTTGCCGCCAAGCATTTTCTTCCGTGGCTTCTTGAATTTCTTTGGAGCGCAGCTCCACCACTTTACCCCAAACTCCATTGCCTATCTTGCTGCATTCGTGTCCATGTGTGAGGGTTTCTTGGGCTGTCGACCGCACTGGGGTTTGTTCAAACGTATCTTCACGTGTCGCTCTCAGACCGTGAAGAAGGCGAGCCCAGGTGATGAGAAAACCCGAGTCGTCCAAATGTGTGGGGGCCTGGGGATTCAGGTGAGGAATAATAGCACATTCCCGCCCATGACCTTTCCCGAGTCCGTCAGAGGCTGGCAGTCGACTTGGTTCTACTGCCAGGTCCAGTCGACGCCAGGGCAGTCGAGTGGACTCCCTCCGTTTACCATGGACCGAGTGAACAAGCCCTCCCCTCTGAAACTGATTCCGGAGGAGAAAGCCGACGTGAAGATGTTGATGGAGCGCGTGGTGCAGCTGGTTCGGGAGGGGAGACGGGCATGGATCTTCTGGAGGTCTTCCTCAGGCGTCGCATCCAACCCCTCCAGTTCCGGAGCCACTGCATGTGGTTGTACTGTGGGACCGAAGACGAGACCAGAGTCCATCCAGAAGCAGTCGACGATGTCACTCTGGAAAGATGGATGGCGGCCGTCACCGGAAACAAGGACAACCCACGCGGAGCCAGACGGATTCCTCCACTCGACCACAACAGTGATCCAGATAAGGTACACTTGCCTTTACTATCATAAAGTCTACTTGATTACAGGCCGCTGCGGTGCAGAGTGCCTCTTGACCTCCTAGTGGTCGAGTGAGTCTTCGTGGTCGAGTCCTTCAGGCCAGTCGAGTGAATCCTTGTTGGTCGACTGGAAGGCGACCTCTTCTAAGGATGTCCTAGGGTAAGTTACTTGGAACAGGTCCATGACCCTACCCTAGGTACATAACCCCATCATTGTTACGTGTACCTCAAATTGAAGATGCCCGGTCCCAAAGGTGTGATCACTGTCACCGGTGATAGGAAAAAGGCAGAGGAGTGCTTTCAGAAGGGCTCCAAAATTGCCGATTCCCAAGTGACAGCGGTCGAGTTCGAAGAATACAAGCAAAACGCGGATCCGAGTGACTTGCTGCGATCCAAGAAGCCCGCCACAGAGTCTGCATTCCAGTCGTCCGGTGAGACGAAGCCTGTTCACATTCACCCGACCGACCCCGAAGCAGCTCCGACCCGCATCTCCACAACACTCGACCCAAAATAGGAAGAAGCGCTCATCCGGTTCCTCCGTGAGAACTGGGACATTTTTGCATGGAAGCCCGCTGACATGCCAGGTGTTCCCAGGGGACTGGCTGAGCATCGCCTAAGAGTCGACTCGTCTGCAAAACCAGTCAAAGAACATCTTCGGCGGTCCGCCGTCCAGAAGAGAAAGGCCATCGGTGAAGAAGTGGCTCGACTGTTGGCGGCAGGATTTATCCGAGAGATATACCACTCCGAGTGGCTCGCTAATGTCGTCATGGTTCCTAAGAAGGACAAGTCGCTCCGAATGTGCATTGATTTCAAGCACATCAACCGGGCCTGCCCGAAAGATCACTTTCCTCTCCCTCGCATAGATCAAATTGTTGACTCGACCGCGGGATGCGAGAGGTTGTCTTTTTTAGATGCTTACTCCGGGTACCACCAGATCCGTCTGTACGGGCCCGATGAGGTAAAAACAGCTTTCATCACTCCATTCGGGTGCTTCTGCTATATCACCATGCCATTCGGTCTCAAGAATGCCGGAGCCACATTTATGCGAATGATTCAGAAGTGTCTACTCACCCAAATCAGTCGGAATGTGGAAGCTTATATGGATGATATTGTTGTCAAGTCACGAAAAGGTTCCGACCTGCTCGCTGACCTCGCCGAAACATTTGCCAACCTCAGAAGGTATGATATCAAGCTCAATCCATCAAAGTGCACGTTTGGAGTTCCTGGTGGCAAGTTACTCGGTTTTCTCGTTTCCGAACGGGGAATCGACGCCAACCCAGAAAAGATTGGCACTATTCTCCGAATGAAACGCCCTGTGCGAGTGCACGATGTCCAGAAGCTTACTGGATGCTTGGCCGCATTAAGTCGATTCATCTCATGACTCGGTGAAAAGGCACTGCCTCTTTACCGACTGATGAAGAAGGCTGACAAGCTCGAGTGGACTCCAGAAGCTGATGCAGCGTTTGACGAGCTAAAAGCTCTGCTCTCCACCCAGCCGGTGCTTGCTGCTCCAATCAGCAAAGAGCCTCTGTTGCTCTACATCGCAGCCACAGGACAAGTCGTCAGTACTGTGCTAACGGTCGAGCGGGAAGAAGAAGGAAAAGCTCTCAAAGTTCAGCGCCCAGTGTATTATTTGTCTGAAGTCTTGACTCCATCCAAGCAGAGATATCCTCATTATCAGAAGCTTGTGTATGGAATATACATGACCACAAAGAAGGTTGCTCATTATTTCTCTGACCATTCCATCACAGTCGTCAGCGACGCTCCACTATCAGAGATTTTGCACAACAGAGATGCAACTGGTCGAGTGGCCAAATGGGCGATTGAACTTCTTCCCCTTGATATCAAGTTTGAGGCAAAGAAAGCCATTAAGTCCCAAGCAATAGCAGATTTCCTCGCCGAGTGGATCGAACAGCAGCAGCCGACTGAAGTTCACTCGGAGCATTGGACCATGTTTTTCGATGGCTCTAAGATGTTGAATGGTTCCGGTGCTGGGGTCGTCCTGGTTTCCCCCAGAGGAGATAAGCTCAGATATGTGCTCCAGATTCACTTTGATTCCTCCAACAATGAGGCAGAATATGAGGCCCTCCTATATGGGTTGCGCATGGCCATTTCACTCGGCGTCCGTCGCCTAATGGTCTATGGCGACTCGGATTTAGTGGTCAATCAGGTGATGAAAGAGTGGGACGTGAGAAGCCCAGCCATGACTGGATACTGCAGTGCAGTGAGGAAGCTGGAGAAGAAGTTCGAGGGGTTGGAGCTCCATCATATACCCCGACTGAAAAATCAAGCAGCTGATGATCTAGCAAAGATAGGTTCCAAGAGAGAAGCCATTCCGAGTGGTGTGTTCTTGGAGCATATACACACTCCATCAGTCAAAGAAGATCCTTTCACCGAAGAAACTCCACAGCCCAAGAGTGCCACAGATCCGACTGAAGTTGAAGTCCCAGCGGTGGTCGACTTGATCATGGAGGTTTTGGTAGTCATTCCCGACTGGACGATTCCGTATGTCGCATATATCTTGAGGAAAGAGCTTCCGGAGGATGAGGAAGAGGCTCGACAGATCGTCCGTCGATCTAAGGCCTTTACCGTCATCACAGGACAATTATACAGAGAAAGCGCGACTGGAGTCGGTCAGAAGTGCATAACACCAGAAGAAGGTCGACTCATCCTCAATGATATTCACTCGGGGACCTGTGGTCATCATGCGTCCTCTCGGACCATCGTGGCCAAAGCATACCGAGCCGGATTTTACTGGCCCAAGGCGAATGAGATGGCAAAAGAGATAGTGGATAAGTGCGAGGGATGTCAGTTCTACTCGAATATGTCGCACAAGCCTGCGTCAGCTTTGAAGACCATCCCACTCATCTGGCCTTTTGCAGTTTGGGGGTTGGACATGGTCGGCCCTTTGAGAACAGGACGAAGTGGCTTCACGCATGTACTGGTGGCAGTCGACAAGTTCACCAAGTGGATCGAGGCTAAACCAATCAAGAGCCTCGACACCGGTACTGCTGTTAGCTTCATCAGGGAACTAATATTCAGATATGGAGTCCCGCACAGCATCATTACGGATAATGGGTCGAACTTTGACTCAGAGGAATTCAGAACCTTCTACAACTCCCAGGGCACACGGGTCGACTACGCATCAGTCGCCCATCCGCAGTCGAATGGACAAGCAGAGCGAGCTAATGGACTGATTCTCAAGGGACTGAAGCCTCGACTGATGCGTGATCTCAAACACGCGGCCGGAGCTTGGGTCGACGAACTTCCATCTGTACTCTGGGGACTGCGGACCACGCCCAATCGGTCGACCGGAAGAACTCCATTCTTCTTGGTCTATGGAGCCGAAGCAGTCTTGCCGAGTGATCTTCTCCACAATGCTCCTCGAGTCGAAATCTACAACAAAGCAGAAGCTGAACAAGCGCGGCAGGACGCAGTCGACCTTTTAGAGGAAGAAAGGGAGATGGCTCTGATCCGGTCGACCATCTACCAACAAGATCTGCGCCGTTTCCACGCCCGAAATGTGAGAGGTCGAGCCTTCCAGGAAGGGGATTTGGTTCTCCGAGTGGATCAGCACAAACCACATAAGCTTGCTCCTTCTTGGGAAGGCCCCTTCATCGTCACCAAGGTTCTCCACAACGGGGCGTACCGTCTTTACAACGTCGAGCATAATATCAACGAGCCCCGAGCTTGGAACGCGGAGCTACTCCGCCCATTTTACACTTAAGTTTTATCACTCGGATGAGTTGCAATAAAGTACTTCTGTAGTTCATGGGTTTAGAAATAATAGTGTCATCACTTTTTATTTTTGTCCACATAAAAACTCCCCCTCAGTGGGTGACTTAGCCGCGAATCCGTTTCGCCTAAGTTTGTAAAAATCCTACCGAGTGGTGAGCCAGACTCTCACTCGGAGGCTTAGCTGCGAATCCGTTTCGCCTAAGTTTGTAAAAATCCTACCGAGTGGTGAGCCAGACTCTCACTCGGAGGCTTAGCTGCGAATCCGTTTCGCCTAAGTTTATCAAAATCCTACCGAGTGGTAAGCCAGCCTTCCACTCGGGGGCTTAGCTGCAGTCCAAGCACTCGCCTAAGTTGTGAAAATCCTACCGAGTGGTAAGCCAGCCTTCCACTCGGAGGCTTAGCTGCGGCCTCGTGCTCGCCTAAGTTATAAAAATCCTACCGAGTGAAGAGCAACCCTCTCACTCGGGGGCTTAGCTGCAGTCCAAGCACTCGCCTAAGTTGTGAAAATCCTACCGAGTGAAGAGCAACCCTCTCACTCGGGGGCTTAGCTGCAGTCCAAGCACTCGCCTAAGTTGTGAAAATCCTACCGAGTGAAGAGCGATCCTCTCACTCGGAGGCTTAGCTGCGACCTCGTGCTCGCCTAAGTTATAAAAATCCTACCGAGTGAAGAGCAACCCTCTCACTCGGGGGCTTAGCTGCAGTCCAAGCACTCGCCTAAGTTGTGAAAATCCTACCGAGTGAAGAGCGATCCTCTCACTCGGAGGCTTAGCTGCAGCCTCGTGCTCGCCTAAGTTATCGAAATCCTACCGAGTGGTAAGCCAGCCTTCCACTCGGAGGCTTAGCTGCAGCCTCGTGCTCGCCTAAGTTATAAAAATCTTACCGAGTGGAGAGCAACCCTCTCACTCGGGGGCTTAGCTGCAGCCCTGCGCTCGCCTAAGTTACAAAAAACCTACCGAGTGAAGAGCGACCCTCTCACTCGGAGGCTTAGCTGCAGTCCAAGCGCTTGCCTAAGCACAGGCACCTTGCTTTGAACCTGCAAAAGACATTTTGAGCCGAAGGCAATCATATTCAAGCGCCAAATTCAAGTTTGAATCAATATCTAAAGGAACCGAAAGTGCTCAGGCGTCAAGCCTGTTAAAGTTTGTCGGTTACAATTCCACTCGGCATACCGAGGCAAATTTAAAGAGTCGAGCCAGAAGAAGTTTTTTACCCCTCCTGTGGAGGGCTGGAAGGTGCAACAAATTCATCAAGGTCAATTCCGTCGGCGATCTGAGTGGCAGCTGCAAGGAAAGTCTCCATAAAGGACCTGAAGTCGTGCTTCTTGGTATTGGCCACCCGAAGGGCCGCCAGCTTCTCCTCTCGTGCATCTTTGCAGTGGACTCGGGCCAGACACAGAGCGACATCTGCACCACACCGAGCCGAGGACTTCTTCCACTCCTGCACTCGACCAGGGATCGTGTTCAAGCGGGCCATCAGCGACTCAAGGTCATTCTGAAGTGTCTCCTCAGGCCAGAGCGTCGAGTCGATGCGAGATGTGGCGGCCTTCAGCCTTGCGAGATAGTCCACGACAGCTGCAACACGAGACTCCAGTCGGAAAACATCCATGGCAACTTCGTCGTTCACCGGAGAATTGACGGGGTCAAGGTTTGGCTCCAGTCGGCTGGTTTCCTCTTCAAAGTTTTGACAAAATTCTGCAAGGGTGATCACTAAGTCAAGGGGATAGTCGAATGAAATAAGCCACAATTGGAAATATTTGCCAAACATGGAGGTTTACCTTCAAGCATAAGAAACAGCTTCTTGGCAAGGCCACTCAGGAAGGCCTCCAGTTCAGTTTTCTTTTCAGTCAATTTGCTGACTTGGTCGGTCAAGGCAGCTTTGTCAGTTCTCAGTCGACTGACTTCCTTGTTGGCAATCCCAAGAGCAGTTTTCAGATTGGTATTGTCTTGTTCGAGCTTGGTGACTGAAGCTAACTTCTCGTCAGCAAGCTTGATCTTCTCAGCTAGCTCAAGGTCTTTCTTCTGCTGGGCCTCCCTTACCTTACCTGCAAGTCACAGCAAGATCAGATGCTGAAACAAGCAAGAGGAAAAGCAGTCGTCAGGGTCTCACCAAACATACCTTCAGTCTCCTCCTTTGCCTTTGTCAGCTTCTCCTGAACCAGCTTCAAGCTCAGCTCGACTTGAGTATGCTTCTGTTCCAGCTCTGAGTAGCGAGCCACAAGATCACAAGAGTTCTGCGAAGAACCAATCGACTAAATGTCAAAAATAATTCACTTCCGAGTGAAAAGGGAAAAACACACGTTTCTAAGACTACAGCCGAACACAAGCATTCGACCGTAGTCTCGGGGACTACACCCAGTGGGTGCACTCAGCGTGCCCCCACTAATCCTGTTGAAGACAAAGTCGACCAGTCGACCTCAAAAAAAAAAAAGTGTGCGAGATGCATTCTCTAAGACTGTGATCAACTGCAAACAGTCGACCACAGTCTCGGGGACTACACCCAGTGGGTGCACTCAGCGTGCCCCCACCGGTTTGTGAAATCCAGTCGACCAGTCGACTGTTAGAAAGATTTACATTATAAAGCCTAAGGCCGACTGCCAGCAGTCGACCTTAGCCTTGGGGACTACACCCAGTGGGTGCACTCAGCGTGCCCCCACCGGTTTGTGAAATCCAGTCGACCAGTCGACTGACAGAAAGATTGACATCATAAAGCCTAAGGCCGACTGCCAGCAGTCGACCTTAGCCTTGGGGACTACACCCAGCGGGTGCACTCAGCGTGCCCCCGCTAACACGGAGTTTATTCGACACACCCAGTGGGTGATTACTATAAATCCCGGAAAAGAAAAGTTTTTGGTAGCATATCCAACAGAACAAACAGCAGTCGACTGACCTGGACATTGCTTTGGAGGGCAGAGCTGGCGTCATAAGCTGCCTGGCTCGCGTCCCGGATGGTCTTCAGCTGCTCCATCATGAGTCCCGCCTGGCGTATTGCCTCCTTCGCTGCACCAGCTTGGTCCTCTGGGACGTGATGAGTCGTGAAGAGGGAGGGCTGCTGAGCACTCGTCAATGGATTTGCGAAGGACACCGTGTGTCGAGTGGTGTTCTCTTCCTCCACAGTCAGAGTCTCAGGCGCCGTCACATCCTGAGGCACCTTACTGGCGGGCGTTTTCCGACTCTTCTTGCGTGCCAGTGGTTCTTCATCTTCGTCGTCGTCAGGAAGATTGATAACAGTATGGGGCGGAGCTGCGAAGAAGAATCAGGATCAGAGGTCGCGAGTCAGTCGACTAAAAACAGTGTTAAGAATACAGTACCTGGGTTCGAAGTTGCCGCATCCTCCATCTCGTGGTCATCGGCCCGGGCCGAGGTCTCAGAAGTAGCAGCACTGCAACTCCAAAGGATCAGTCGACTAACTTCAGCGTCGACCAGAAATAAAGTTCGCACAGAATAAGAAAATATGAGCAACACAATTACCCTGATATGGTGGGAATGGACACCTTCATCTTCGGCAGGAGCTTGGTCGGCTTCGATGAGGCCGCCCTGGGCTGCTTCGGCGCCTTTTCAGTCGGCGCCGGAGAGGTGGTCCGAGGGCGCTTGGTCGACTGATTGGCGGTCGCAACCCCCTTACCACATTCGGTCGAAGGGTCGTGGACAAGCTTCGACCGCCTTTCTGAGCGCGGTGGAACGACCTCCTCCTCCTCTTCTTCCTCGTCCTCGATGTCATCTTCATCACCTTCATCATCATCATCGTCGTCATCATCCTCTGCAGCATCCGAGTCCCATTCCTCCTCTTCCTGGCTCTCGCCCCCGCTCGCCTCGCCCCCGCTCGCCTCGCCTTCCTCAGTCGAAGCTTGTGCCCCATTGGGCATCGAGTACAGCTCGGTGAGGGCCTAACAAATGCCCAGACAATGATCAGTCGACCAGTCGACAGAGCAAACAGAGATGAATGCGACAAGAATGCAATGGAGAGCAGGGCAAGTGTACCTTATCTGGATCACTGTTGTGGTCGAGTGGAGGAATCCGTCTGGCTCCGCGTGGGTTGTCCTTGTTTCCGGTGACGGCCGCCATCCATCTTTCCAGAGTGACATCGTCGACTGCTTCTGGATGGACTCTGGTCTCGTCTTCGGTCCCACAGTACAACCACATGCAGTGGCTCCGGAACTGGAGGGGTTGGATGCGACGCCTGAGGAAGACCTCCAGAAGATCCATGCCCATCACCCCCTCCCGAACCAGCTGCACCACGCGCTCCATCAACATCTTCACGTCGGCTTTCTCCTCCGGAATCAGTTTCAGAGGGGAGGGCTTGTTCACTCGGTCCATGGTAAACGGAGGGAGTCCACTCGACTGCCCTGGCGTCGACTGGACCTGGCAGTAGAACCAAGTCGACTGCCAGCCTCTGACGGACTCGGGAAAGGTCATGGGCGGGAATGTGCTATTATTCCTCACCTGAATCCCCAGGCCCCCACACATTTGGACGACTCGGGTTTTCTCATCACCTGGGCTCGCCTTCTTCACGGTCTGAGAGCGACACGTGAAGATACGTTTGAACAAACCCCAGTGCGGTCGACAGCCCAAGAAACCCTCACACATGGACACGAATGCAGCAAGATAGGCAATGGAGTTTGGGGTAAAGTGGTGGAGCTGCGCTCCAAAGAAATTCAAGAAGCCACGGAAGAAAATGCTTGGCGGCAAAGAAAACCCACGATCAACATGAGTGGCCAAAAGCACACACTCACCCTCTTCTGGCTGTGGCTGCCACTCCTTCCCCGGCAACCTCGCAGCTCCGTGAGGGATCAAGCCCTCGTTGGCCATGTCGAGGAGGTCCTTCTCCGTGATGGTCGACTGGATCCAGTCTCCTTGGACCCAGGCTTTCGGCAGGCGGGATCTGGACGAGGACCCTCTGCGGCTGGTGGATCTCCCCTTCGCCTTCTCCGATGCCGACGCCTTCTTTGCACGCTCCAGCGCTGCCGTCTTCTCCTTGGCCATGGTCGCCGGTGAGATGCGCGAAGGGAAGTGGTGCGGGAGCGAGAGCGAGCACGCTGAGCAGGGAGGAAGGAAGCAGAGGGAGAAAGGGAGAATGCTGAGGCACAGCACAGAAATCCTCGCCGGGCGCATTTATAAGGTCCCTTCCGAGTGGCTGACATGTGGGCCCGGTCGATCTAATCATATCTGGGAGCAGTTATGGAGACTGGATACGTGGCGAAAAAGGCGGCGCGGAGATCGAGGCGTCTATGCCCCGTTCCATCCGAACGCCGCGGTCTGCCCCGCTTCGCGCGCGCCCTCAAATTTCGCATCCCGCGGAATCCGCGAGCGGCAAATCAGTCTGTCAGACGCGGTGTTTCCGGCGATCCGTCGCTCGGAGATCGTCGAAGCTCGAAAGATCACTCGACGCAAAAATAGAATGGATCGAGTCGACCGAAGGCAAATTGCTCCCTGTCAACAAAGAGATTCTTTGATCCAGAACAGCGCACAACTAGAGCGCAAAGGTTAATCGGAAACGACATCAACTCCTTCTTCACTCGAAGCCTCAATCCATTCGGGGGCTAATGATGGGGTTATGTACCTAGGGTAGGGTCATGGACCTGTTCCAAGTAACTTACCCTAGGACATCCTTAGAAGAGGTCGCCTTCCAGTCGACCAACGAGGATTCACTCGACTGGCCTGAAGGACTCGACCACGAAGACTCACTCGACCACCAGGAGGTCAAGAGGCACTCTGCACCGCAGCGGCCTGTAATCAAGTAGACTTTATGATAGTAAAGGCACTTTATGTGGGGCGTTACCAGTAACGCCCCAGACTTAACTCACCTTAAACCCTCTCCTACGTGGGCTGGCTGGGGTCCTGGCGCACTCTATATAAGCCACCCCCCTCCACAGGCAGAAGGGTTCGGCACCTTGTAATCCATACATTCATAATCCACTCGACCGCCTCCGGGCTCCGAGACGTAGGGCTGTTACTTCTTCCGAGAAGGGCCTGAACTCGTACATCCTTTGTGCTTACAACCTCTCCATAGCTAGGACCTTGCCTCTCCATACCTACCCCCCACTCTACTGTCAGGCTTAGAACCACGACACTAATAGTATTTCAATTTTGCATGTGTAGTCCCCAAGGGCCGGTTTAATCGGTATGAATGAGCCGGTCCTACTAGTCATTATGTAGAAGACCAAAATTTAATTGCATATCCTCTCATGAGTCGGCTAGAACTATCACACCCGTCTCATCTTTAATAAGAAAAACAATCAATATGCATTAGCCCCCAAGTGCCAAGTGTTATTGCTTGCAAAGCACTTGGGACTTTCTAGAAAGAGCCAATTCCTTTGAAAACTTTTGTTGATAGACATTAGCCCCCAAGTGCCAAGTGTTGTTGCTTGTAAAGCACTTGGGACTTGTATTTTTTTAATCCGCCTTGAAACTGAACAAACTTATGCTGTATTCAGGCTGCGACCACAGAACTGGAAACTCAACTGTCTGAAGCTAAGACCCGGCTGGCGGCTCAGGAGACTGAGACAAAAAAGGCTAAATCCAAATTCCAGTTGAGTGTGTCTAAAGCATAAAAACTGAAGACCGACTTTACTACGGAGAAAGAGGCTTGGGCCAATGAGAAGACTGCCTTGACGCAGCGTGCTGAGAAAGTTGAGGCGGCCCTGGAAGAGGTGACTGCTAAACTCGCTGGCTTAAAGAACAATGTGTCTCAGATGGTGTCTGCAATCTTCGGCAAGTCACCTTATTACTTACTCAAAGTGAATATTTGTCATCATAATATAAGCCGCCACTTAACCAATTGTGTAAACTTTACAGGTCCCAGGAGCAGAAATCTGAGCCGAGATACAGTGGTAAAGCTCAAGGCGGTTTACATGCTTGTTGAACAATTGTACACCGGAGCTCAGCGAACTCTTGCCACTATCTCCCCAGTGAATCAAGGGCCGACTCTATTAAGTGATGTCTTGAAGAAGCTATCCATCTTGCCCGCTAGGTTCCAACAAATCAAGCGATCTTGTGCTAGAGCCGGAGCTATAACAACTTTAAGCCATGCCAAAGCCTGGGTACCGGAATTAGACCCGGCGGATGTAGCCAGTGGATATCCTAGTCTCAAAGAAGATGGAACTCCTTTCGACCAAGAAGACTTTGCTTCTTGTGTCAAGGAAATTCACTCTCATGCTACAATCGTTGCCGAAGAGACCAACCTCACCAAATATATGCCAGGTTATGATGCAGATAACCAGAAGATGCCGACTCCTTCATATAAAGTGATGGATTTAATTCCACCCATTCGTAAGCACACTTTCGCCCCTGATATCGATCTGTCTGGTCTGATTAACGATGAAGCTGAATTTGTCGCCGTACGTGGCTTTGACTGGTCCAAACCCAACTTCCAAACGGTGGAGGAGGAGGACGAACCGGCAAGGGATGAGCCGCAACCTTCAAGTCAACCAGGCCAAGATTCGTGAACTGGGGCCGGTTTATATCTGCCATGTATGAAACTGAAAAAAAACAATCATCTTTTTTGGCACCAACTGCCTTGTAATAGGCTAGCTTTAAACTTCATGTTCTGCTATGCCATCGTGCATGTCGTGCTCTTTATGATACTTGTTTATCTGTCATGCGAAGATATGCTATATATGCCTTATGATATTATCAATTTTGAATCTGTTCCTGCGTACAACAGATGAAAAAAATGTCCTGGCAGTTTACCGTTGGATGGGTTATAACGCCCCAAATATGAACTTATCATGATTTATAACCAAAGCTGGTCGAAATAATAATCATATATGATTAAAAATATATATCATACCTATGATATTTGATCACACTTGATGTTTTATCACTACAAAAATTACACTTCCATGATGATACGTGTTTGTCACAGTAGGTCACGTTTTCTGTCATGCATGTACATCCATTACAAATTTATGACAAAATCAAGATAGTCATACTTGTGCTGTCGTAGAAGTGTTCCATGACATTACCAAAATTATCATCACGGAAGTGTCCACTTCCATGACGATAAATCGCGCATCACAGAAGTGCTTTTGTCAAGGGTGACCGGCACATGGCATCCATCGTAACGGAACACCGTTAAGCTATCGGGTCCGGTTTTGGATCCAATAACCCGTTAACAGCCCCGACCAATGGGGATTTTCCACGTGTAAAATCATCATTGGCTGGAGGAAACACGTGTCGGCTCACCGTTGGGACAGATGTCATCCACTATTGGACCCAAAGCGCCTATGAGACGTCGACATGTGGCACGACCTAACAGAGGCCTATTCCTGTGAAAAGGCCGCCCCGTTTCACTTGGTAAAAAGGTGGCGGGCCGGCCCATGGCAAGCCTGTTAACGGCCTATTCACATATAGCCCATTTACAGCCCACTAACCCAGGGCCCGTTTACGGCCTATCCGAATTAGGCCCAGTAGCGTCATCTGGGTCGTCCAATATAATTCCAGCCCATTTTAACTTCCGGCCCATGTATGGCCCATGACGTCTTTCGGCCCATATGAGGCCCTTATTACTATCGACCCATTAATGGCCCATGGTAAAACTGGCCCGTAATGAACAATGTATCACTTTATACCCATTAACGACACATGGTGAAACTGGCCCGTAATGAATAGTGTATCATTTTATACCCATTAACGGCCCATTATTCCGTTGGGCCGTTTCCAGCCCATGTTATCTTTCGGCCTTCTCGGGGCCCATTTATTCTTGGGCTCATTTCCACATTCGTTTACTTACGGCCGGTTACTGTCATTTTCTGCTTGTGGGCCAAATTTAGCCCGTGGTTATAGTCAGCCCGCTCGTGGCCCGTTAATATGTTGGGCCGTTTTCATAGTGTCATCAAAATATGGACGATTAACAACGGCCCATTATGGTCGGCCCATGAACGGACGATTTCAACTCTATCCCATTTACGGCCATGTTTGGCCAACCGATCATAAGCCCGTAGAAGGCCCATTGATGATACGACCCATAGAAGGCCCATTGTGTCTACGGGCCGTATAAGGCTCATTGTTTCTATGCCACGTAGAAGGCCCACTGTTTCTATGGCCCTTAGAAGGCCCATTGTTTCTACGGCCCTTAGAAGGCCCATTGTTTCTACGGCCAGTAGGAGGCCCATGTTAACTACAACCGGTGGGCATTAAAGTTCGCCACCAGTGAAAATATAGGGAACACCCTACACTATACAAAAATGGCTTGTTGTTTTCTTTAGACGGTGGCTGCACGTTAAGAAAAAAAATTGTATCACACCAAAACAAATTACAACTATATAAAAAAGGAAGGTTGGCATAAAAGTTAACAGTCTAGCAGATAAATGCACCACCAGAAGTTCAGAAGCTCAGTTCATTTGACCTGACTGTTACGTTTTCATGTTGTATTGTCCGATGGAGCACCATAACCTTCGCCTTCAGTTCTCCTAGGCTCCTGAACAACATAGCAAATGTCTGATAGTCTGGTTTCAACACCATGCATATCTTGACAACATCAAACAATGTCTCTCCTTGTTTCACAAAGGGTCTCTGTTAGGGAATGGACTTGTGTCTGGAGCGCAGATACAACATTGTTTTGAGCTTGCATATCTTGATCATGAGGCAGTTTGGACGAGATTGCCTTAACAACCAAGCCAGTATTACGCAGGAACGTGCTTTTGGCACTGTTAGTGGACATGTACTGACCCACTTCAGCAAGAGCTGACATTGCGGTTATAGTTGCCTCGCCACCTTCAGAAGGTGGTGGTTCCACCATTTTTTCCATAGCTCGCTGAAAAGTTGTGGTTTTACATTAGTAGTACCAGAACAGAAGATATTAAGGAGGCAGCAAAACCAAACAAAATAGCTTTGGTCTATATACAGAACTTATTCTGGTGAACCCATGTAAAATAATAGTTGTATTTTATTGCAAAGTACATAATAAAACCAGGTTACAAACATATGACCATGTACCATCGCTAATGTATTGTCTATTTCTTCACATTGTATTAAGGGCTAAGGATAAAGAGACGAAGTTTATAATACGGTAAGCATAGTATGACATCATTCATATCACAAAACAACTGAGAACAGACAAACATGCAATTGTAACATTGTGTGGGCAAGTCCAGCACGGAACTAGATTATAGGTCAAGATCAAAGGAACATCACTCCTCTCTTTTAAACCTTGTAAGGTGCAATGATACGTAAGACAATTGTGTATAAAATTGAAAAGAGTAATAGACATTGGCTGCAAACCATACAGTTTGATGACCCACACGTATAGGGGATCTATCATAGTCCTTTCAATAAGTAAGAGTGTCGAACCCAACGAGGAGCAGAAGGAAATGATAAGCGGTTTACAGCAAGGTATTCTCTGCAAGTACTGAAATAAGTGGTAATAGATAGTTTTGTGATAAGATAATTTGTAACGAGCAACAAGTAACAAAAGTAAATAAAGTGCAGCAAGGTGGCCCAATCCTTTTTGTAGCAAAGGACAAGCCTGGACAAACTCTTATATAAGGAAAAGCGCTCCCGAGGACACATGGGAATATCGTCAAACTAGTTTTCATCACGTTCATATGATTCGCGTTTGGTACTTTGATAATTTGACATGTGGGTGGACCGGTGCTTGGGTGCTATTCTTACTTGAACAAGCATCCCACTTATGATTAACCTCTATTGCAAGCATCCGCAACTACAACAAAAGTATTAATGTAAACCTAACCATAACATGAAACATATGGATCCAAATCAGCCCCTTACGAAGCAACACATAAACTAGGGTTTAAGCTTCCGTCACTCTAGCAACGCACCATCTACTTATTACTTCCCAGTGCCTTCCTTTAGGCCCAAATAATGGTGAAGTGTTATGTAGTCGACGTTCACATAACACCACTAGAGGCTAGACAACATACATCTCATCAAAATATCGAACGAATACCAAATTCACATGACTACTAATAGCAAGACTTCTTCCTTGTCCTCAGGAACAAACGTAACTACTCACAAAGCATATTCATGTTCATAATCAAAGGGGTAATAATATGCATAAAGGATCTGAATATATGATCTTCCACCAATTAAACCAACTAGCATCAACTACAAGGAGTAATTAACACTACTAGCAACCTACTAGCACCAATCCCGGACTTGGAGACAAGAATTGGATACAAGAGATGAACTAGGGTTTTGAGATGAGATGGTGCTGATGAAGATGTTGATGGAGATTGCCCTCTCCCGATGAGAGGAGTGTTGGTGATGACGATGGCGATGATTTCCCCCTCCGGGAGGGAAGTTTCCCCTGCAGAACAGCTCCGCCGAAGCCCTAGATTGGTTCCGCCAAGGTTCTGCCTCGTGGCGGTGGAGTTTTGTCCCAAAAGGTTGCTTCTTATTTTTTCTCGACGAAAGACTTCATATAGCAGAAGATGGTCATCGGAGAGCCACCAGGGGGCCCACGAGGTAGGGGGCGCGCCCTAGGGGTGGCGCCCCCACCCTCGTGGACAGGGTGTGGGCCCCCTGGTCTTCATCTTTGGCGAGGATTTTTCATTATTTATTATTAGGTATTCCGTGAAGTTTCAGGACTTTTGGAGTTGTGCAGAGTAGGTCTCTAATATTTGCTCCTTTTCCAGCCCATAATTCTAGCTGCCGGCATTCTCCCTCCTTATGTAAACCTTATAATTTAAGAGAGAATAGCCATAAGTATTGTGACATAATGTGAAATAACAGCCCATAATGCAATAAATATCGATATAAAAGCATGATGCAAAATGGACGTATCAACTCCCCCAAGCTTAGACCTCACTTGTCCTCAAGCGAAAGCCGATAACAATAAATATGTCCCCATGTTTAGAAGTAGAGGCG
This sequence comes from Triticum aestivum, assembly GCF_018294505.1. Lineage (NCBI taxonomy): Eukaryota > Viridiplantae > Streptophyta > Magnoliopsida > Poales > Poaceae > Triticum > Triticum aestivum. Next base: position 624,053,768 of record NC_057797.1, read on the forward strand.
TCGATAAAAATAAAATACGGACATGGAGGCATCATGATTATTCTCATAACAACAACATATATAGATATTGTCATATGATTACTTATGTTCAAGTGATGATCTATTCACAATGCAAAAGTATGAATCAGAAACCTTATTGAGAACCAACAAACTATAACCTCAGTCATTGAAGCAATTGCAATTTATCATAACATCAAAAAGAGTCTATGTCAAAGCTAAAAAGCAAGTCCACATACTCAACTATCATCTAGTCCTTCATAATTGCTAACACTCACGCAATACTTGTGGTTACAGAGTTTTAGTCGGACACAGAGAAAGATAGGGGCTTATAGTTTCGCCCCACAACCTTTTACCTCGAGGGTAATGTCAACAATAATAACTCATGCCCCCTACATCCAATTATATATATATATATATATATATATATATCAGGTTCTTTCCAACATGCTGGGCTTGCCAAAGGATAAAATGAAAAAGGAAAGGTGAAGATCACCATGACACTTGCATAAGGTAGAAGATAATAATAAAAGATAGGCCCTTCGCAGAGGGAAGCAGAGGTTGCCATGCGCTTTTATGGTTGGATGCACAAAATCTTAATGCGAAAGAATGTCACTTTATATTGCCCCTTGTGATATGAACCTTTATTATGTAGTCCGTCGCTTTTATTACTTCCACATCACAAGATCGTATAAAACTTATTTCTCCCACACTAATCATACATATTTAGAGCAATTTTTATTGTTTTGCACCGATGACAACTTACTTGAAGGATCTTACTCAATCCATAGGTAGATATGGTGGATTCTCATGGCAAAACTGGTTTAAGGGTATTTGGAAGCACAAGTAGTATCTCTACTTGGTGCTGAGAATTTGGCTAGCATGAGGGGGAAAGGCAAGCTCAACATGCTGGATGATCCATGACAACATACTTTATCTCAGATATAAGAAAACATAACCCATTATGTTGTCTTCCTTGTCCAACATCAACTCTTTAGCATGTCATATTTTGATGAGTGCTCCCAATCATAAAAGATGTCAATAATAGTATATTTATATGTGAAACCTCTCTTTCCTTATTACTTCTTATTAATTGCAATGATGACCAAAGCTACGTCTGCCAACTCCCAACAAATTTTAATTGTCACACTCTTTCTATGTGAAGTCATTACTATCAATAAGATCAATATGAGCTTTTGTTTCTTCATATTCTTTTTCTCTTTTCTTTTATTCACCCAAGATCATAGCAAGAAAATCAAACCCTTGACTCAACACTAATCTTTATTATGTAGCTCATGGACTCGATTACATAGAGAGATCATAAGGCAAAACTCAAAACTAGATCATGCCATAAACTTTATTCTACTAGATCAAAATACTACTAATAGGATCGAACTAAGGAAAACGGTAAAGATAGGAGTTGTGATTGTGATACGATACCGGGGCACCTCCCCCAAGCTTGGCGGTTGCCAAGGGGAGTGCCCATTCCCATGTGATTATGTCTCCTTGGTTGGTGAAGATGGAGGTGATGGATAGTCGCACATCGAGCGTAAGAGGTCCTCTAGCTTGCGAATAATGCCCTTGAGTGCAAAGATATGCTCCTTCGACAAAATATTTTCACTTGTGAGATACTTGTTTTGAATACGAGTTAACTCAATCATCTGGAAAGCTTTGATATCAGTTGGGGTAAGAAGGTTGTGATCAAGTTGAAGGATGTCTTATGTTGCCGGAGCTTGGTTCTCCGTGGCCTTCTTGATCCCTTCATCCTTGTTGATCTCCATGGGTTCTTCCCTCTTCAGCTCTATCTTCATTAGCCAGGCATCTTTGTCACCGTTGTTGGAGGAGGGGGACGACATGATGCCTGGCCTTGACAACCCTGACACAGAACAGCCCAAAACAAGAACAAAGGATATTTGCATGATACGGGAGTCAAAACCTTTGGGAGAATATATAATGAATTTTTACCGACCAAAATACGTATCGTGCAAGAAAACAGAGTCCAAAAGGCACACGAGGTGCTCACGAGGTAGGGGGCGCGCCCTCCACCCTCATGGGGCCCTCGTGTCCTTCCCGGGTTGCTACTCAATTTTCTATTTTTCTAAATATTCCAAAATGGAGAAATATTGCCTTAAAAACTGCTTTGGAATCGGTTTACTTACCGTACCACATACCTATTCCTTTTCAGAGTCTGAAACATTCTGGAAAGTGTCCCTTATGTATTCCTCCGGGGTTACAGTTTCAATAATATTGGTTTCAACATTTATGGGATTACCTGAGATATAATGTTTGATTCTTTGACCGTTTACCACCTTTGGATTTTTGCCTTCGAAGTTGTTGATTTTTATGTCACCGGAACGATAGACCTCCTCGATAACATAGGGGCCATCCCATTTAGAGAGAAGTTTACCCGCAAAAAATCTTAAACGAGAGTTGTATAGCAATACATAATCACCTACATTAAACTCACGCTTTTGTATCCTTTTGTCATGCCATCTTTTAACCTTTTCTTTAAACAACTTGGCATTTTCATAAGCTTGGGTTCTCCATTCATCAAGAGAGCTAATATCAAATAACCTCTTTTCACCGGCAAGTTTGAAATCATAATTGAGCTCTTTAATAGCCCAATATGCCTTATGTTCTAGTTCGAGAGGTAAGTGACATGCTTTTCCATATGCCATTTTATACGGAGACATACCCATAGGATTTTTATATGTAGTTCTATAGGCCCATAATGCATCATCAAGTTTCTTGGACCAATTCTTTCTAGACCTATTGACAGTCTTTTGCAAAATTAATTTGAGTTCTGTATTACTCAATTCTACTTGACCACTAGACTGTGGGTGATACGGAGATGCAATTCTATGATTAACGTCATATTTAGCAAGCATTTTACGGAAAGCACCATGAATAAAATGTGAACCACCATCAGTCATTAAATATCTAGGGACTCCAAACCTCGGAAAAATAACTTCTTTAAGCATTTTAATAGAAGTGTTATGATCAACACTACTAGTTGGAATAATTTCTACCCACTTAGTAACGTAATCAACAGCAATTAAAATATGTGTATATCCATTAGAGGCAGGAAAAGGCCCCATATAATCAAAGCCCCAAACATCAAGCGGTTCAATAACAAGTGAATAATTCATAGGCATTTCTTGACGTCTACTAATATTACCAATCATTTGACATTCATCACAAGATAGGACAAACTTATGGGCATCCTTGAAGAGAGTAGGCCAATAAAACCGGATTGCAATACCTTATGTGCAGTTCTATCTCCCGCGTGGTGTCCTCCATAAGTTTCGGAGTGGCACTTGTGTAGGATCTGTTGCTGTTCATGCTCAGGTACACAACGTCTAATAACACCATCTACTCCTTCTTTGTAAAGATGTGGGTCATCCGAAAAGTAATGTCTCAAATCATAGAAGAACTTTTTCTTTTGTTGGTATGTGAAGCTAGGTGGTATGAATTTAGCAACAATGTAATTAGCATAATCAGCATACCAAGGAGTACTACGAGAATTACTTATGACATTTAATTGTTCATCAGGAAAGCTATCATCAATAGGTAGTGGGTCATCAAGAACATTCTCTAACCTAGATAAGTTGTCTGCAATGGGGTTCTCAGCTCCTCTTCTATCAACAATATGCAAATCAAATTCTTGTAGCAAGAGAACCCATCTAATAAGTCTAGGTTTAGCATCTTTCTTCTCCATAAGATATTTAATAGCAGTGTGATCAGTGTGGATAGTTACTTTAGAATCAACAATATAAGGTCTAAACTTATCACAAGCAAATACAAGTGCTAAAAGTTCCTTTTCAGTAGTAGCATAATTTCTTTGAGCATTGTCTAGAGTCTTGCTAGCATAATGGATAACATTTAATTTCCTATCAACTCTTTGCCCTAGAACAACACCTACAACATAATCACTAGCATCACACATAATTTCAAAGTGTAAATTCCAATCAGGTGGCTGAACAATAGGTGCAGAGACCAATGCTTTCTTAACTATTTCAAATGCTTCTACACAATCCTCATCAAAGACAAATGGTATATCTTTTTGTAATAAATTAGTCAGAGGCCAAGAAATTTTTGAGAAGTCCTTAATGAACCTCCTATAAAATCCGGAGTGACCAAGGAAACTTCTTATACCTTTGATGTCCTTGGGACACGGCATATTTTCAATAGCAACAACCTTGGCTTTATCAACTTCAATACCCCTTTCAGAAACTTTATGCCCCAAGACAATACCTTCATTAACCATAAAGTGGCACTTTTCCCAATTCAAGACAAGATTAGTTTCTTCACATCTCTTCAAAACTCGATCAAGATTGCTCAAGCAATCATCGAAAAAAGATCTATAGACGGAAAAGTCGTCCATGAAAACCTCACAAATCTTTTCACAAAAGTCGGAGAATATAGCCATCATGCATCTTTGAAAGGTAGCAGGTGCATTACATAAACCAAAAGGCATACGTCTATAAGCGAAAGTACCAAAAGGGCATGTAAAAGTAGTCTTTGATTGAACTTTAGCTGACACAGGTATTTGAGAGAAACCAGAATAACCATCTAGAAAGCAGTAGTGTGTATGTTTGCATAATCTTTCTAGCATTTGATCGATAAAAGGTAAGGGGTAATGATCTTTCTTAGTAGCCTTATTTAATTTGCGGAAATCAATTACCATCCTATAACCTGTAATAATTCTTTATGGAATCAATTCATCTTTATCATTAGGAACAACAGTAATACATCCCTTCTTAGGGACACAATGAACAGGCCTTACCCACTGACTATCAGCAACGGGATAAATTATACCTGCCTCCAGAAGCTTTAGTATTTCTTTTCTTACCACTTCTTTCATTTTAGGATTCAAACGTCGTTGAGGATCACAAACTGGTTTGGCATATGCTTCCAAATTTATTTTATGTTGACATAGAGTGGGACTAATGCCCTTAAGATCATCAAGAGTATATCCAATAGCAGCAGATGCTTCTTTAGAGTTTTCAATAATCTTTCTTCTTCATGCTCTGAAAGGTTAGCACTAATAATAACATGATATAACTTCTTTTCATCAAGATAATCATATTTAGGATTATCAGGCAACGGTTTAAGCTCAAACACGGGATCACCCTTAGGTGGAGGGGGATCCCCTAGGATTTCAACAGGCAAATTGTGTTTCAGAATAGGTTCCTGTTTATAGAATACCTCATCTATTTCCCTTCTTTCATTCATAAACATATCATTCTCATGGTCTAGCAAATATTGTTCTAAACGATCACTAGGAGGTACGACAATAGAAGCAAGACCAATAATTTCAACCTTACTAGACAATTCTTCTTCATGGTGTTGTTTACTAAATTTAGAGAAATTAAATTCATGAGTCATATCATCTAAACTGACAGTAACAACATCCCTTGTGCAATCTATGGTAGCATTAACAGTATTTAAGAAGGGTCTACCAAATATAATGGGACAAAAGCTATCTTGTGGGGAACCAAGAACAAGAAAATCAGTAGGATATTTAGTTTTTCCACACAAGAATTCAACATCTCTAACAATTCCCATTGGTGAAATAGTATCTCTATTAGCAAGTTTAATAGTGACATCAATTTCTTCTAACTCAACAGGCGCAATGTCATGCATAATTTCTTTGTATAAGTCAATAGGTATTGCACTAGCACTAGCACCCATATCACATAAGCCATGATAACAATGTTCTCCTATTTTAACAGAAATAACAGACACGCCTACCACATGTCTATTTTTATCTTTAGCACAAGGTTTAGCAATTCTAGCAGTTTCACCGCAGAATTGAATAACATGCCCATTAATATTATTAGACAAGAGATCTTTAACAATGGCAATATTAGGTTCTACTTTAACTTGCTCAGGAGGTGTATATGTTTTAATATTGCTTTTACGAACCACAGTTGAAGCTTTAGCATGATCCTTTATCCTAACAGGGAAAGGTGGTTTCTCAACATAACAAGTAGGAACAATAGGATCATTATAAGTGACCGTCTTTTCTACAACTTTAATAGGTGCAACTACTTTTACTTCTATGGGAGGATGATATTTAAACCACTTCTCCTTAGGCAGATCAACATAAGTAGCAAAAGATTCACAAAAAGAAGCTACTATCTCAGAATCAAGTCCATATTTAGTGCTAAACTTACGGAAAATATCGGTATCCATAAAAGATTTAACACAATCAAACTTAGGTGTCATACCTGGCTCCTTACCTTCGTCGAGATCCCAATCTTCAGAGTCGCGTTTAATTCTATCCAATAAATCCCATCTAAATCCAATAGTATTCATCATAAAAGAGCCAGCACAAGAAGTATCGAGCATGGTGCGATTATTTTTATAAAGCCGAGCATAAATTTTTTGAAGAATTGTTTCTCTTGGGAGCTCATGATTGGGGCATGAATATAACATTGATTTAAGCCTCCCCCAAGCTTGAGCGATGCTTTCTCCTTCGCGAGGCCAAAAATTATATATATAATTGCGGTCACGATGAACAAGATGCATAGGGTAATACTTTTGATGAAATTCCAATTTCAATCTTCTATAGTTCCATGATCTCGTATCATCACATAGCCTATACCATGTCAATGCGTCTCCCTTCAAAGATAAAGGGAAGAGCTTCTTCTTAGCAACATCATCGGGTATACCTACAATCTTAAATAATCCACAAACTTCATCGACATATATTAGGTGTTCATCAGGATGCTTTGTTCCATCTCCTATAAAAGGATTAGCTAGCAGTTTTTCTATCATACCCGAAGGATACTCATAAGGAATTTCATTTTCAATAGGTCCAGTAGGTTGAGGAGCAACTCTTTGCTCTACTGGTTGCGGTGAAGATATCCCGAACAAGCCCCTCGGTGGATTACTTTCCATAGTAACAAGTGACAGTAAATTTCAGCACACTATATAAATTTTTCCTTACCAAATTCCACCTACCAAAGGTGCTTCACTCCCCGGCAACGGCGCCAGAAAAGAGTCTTGATGACCCACAAGTATAGGGGATCTATCGTAGTCCTTTCGATAAGTAAGAGTGTCGAACCCAACGAGGAGCAGAAGGAAATGATAAGCGGTTTACATCAAGGTATTCTCTACAAGTACAAAAATAAGTGGTAACAAATATTTTTGTGATAAGATAATTTGTAACGAGCAACAAGTAACAAAAGTAAATAAAGTGCAGCAAGGTGGCCCAATCCTTTTTGTAGCAAAGGACAAGCCTGGACAAACTCTTATATAAGGAAAATCACTCCCGAGGACACATGGGAATATCGTCAAGCTAGTTTTCAGCATGTTCATATGATTCGTGTTCGGTACTTTGATAATTTGACATGTGGGTGGACCGGTGCTTGGGTGCTGTTCTTACTTGAACAAGCATCCCACTTATGATTAACCTCTATTGCAAGCATCCGCAACTACAACAAAAGTATTAAGGTAAACCTAACCATAGCATGAAACATATGGATCCAAATCAGCCCCTTACGAAGCAACGCTTAAACTAGGGTTTAAGCTTCTGTCACTCTAGCAACCCATCATCTACTTATTACTTCCCAATGCCTTCCTCTAGGCCCAAATAATGGTGAAGTGTTATGTAGTCGACGTTCACATCACACCACTAGAGGCTAGACAACAAACATCTCAACAAAATATCGAACGAATACCAAATTCACATGACTACTAATAGCAAGACTTCTCCCTTGTCCTCAGGAACAAACGTAACTACTCACAAAGCATATTCATGTTCATAATCAGAGGGGTAATAATATGCATAAATGATCTGAACATACGATCTTCCACCAATTAAACCAACCAGCATCAACTACAAGGAGTAATTAACACTACAAGCAACCTACTAGCACCAATCCCGGACTTGGAGACAAGAATTGGATATAAGAGATGAACTAGGGTTTTGAGATGAGATGGTGCTGATGAAGATGTTGATGGAGATTGCCCTCTCCTGATGAGAGGAGCGTTGGTGATGACGATGGCGATGATTTCCCCCTCCGGGAGGGAAGTTTCCCTGGCAGAACAGCTCTATCGGAGCCCTAGATTGGTTCCGCCTCATGGCGGCGGAGTTTCGTCCCGAAAGGTTGCTTCTTATTTTTTTCTCAACGAAAGACTTCATATAGCAGAAGATGGTCATCGGAGAGCTACCAGGGGGCCCACGAGGTAGGGGGGCGCGCCCTAGGGGGGGGGGCGCCCCCACCCTCGTGGACAGGGTGTGGGCCCCCTGGTCTTCATCTTTGGCGAGGATTTTTGATTATTTATTATAAGGTATTCCATGGAGTTTCAGGACTTTTGGAGTTGTGCAGAATAGGTCTCTAATATTTGCTCTTTTTCCAGCCCAGAATTCCAGCTGCTGGCATTCTCCCTCCTTATGTAAACCTTATAAAATAAGAGAGAATAGCCATACGTATTGTGACATAATGTGAAATAACAGCCCATAATGCAATAAATATCGATATAAAAGCATGATGCATATCACAGTTCAAGGCACAAGTCAGAGTAAGTAGTAGTTAAAAGGCATGAGGATTAAGGACTTACAAGAGCGGCTTTGACTGGTGTAGTCATGCACTTCTTCTTGCTGGTGTGACAGTCCTTGAAGATTTCGACAGCATTTGTTTCACGTACTTTTTGGTCCTTGCGGGATTTCCTCCACATTTGGAACAAGTCAATATAGATCTGATAATATGGTACAATGAAAAGAGTGAAACAACAGCTAATTACAAGAGCCTCGCAGTGTGCAATATAGCTACGAGATCCTATCGTGTGTTGGAATTTCACTTTCGTACGGTTGGCCTTGTTCTTTGAACAGTTCACCTACAAGAAGATAGATTTGTGTGGCACATGCGTAAATAGGACTTCAACATGTGATCTGATCACATATATATAATGTACATGATACTTCGGATCGGACCAGTGTTTAACGAGGCCTCTCCAGTCTTCATCAGATATATTTTCCACTGGAGATGTTTGGGCAAGTTCACTGTTAGCCTTGCCTTCAAAGTGAGTTTTCCTCAAGTTATACCGATACTGTCGCAGAGCAGACTTGAAAACATGGGTGCAAGCTTGTCTGGTTGCATCATCTTGGCTATCCAACTTGAACCTCATATGTTGAAAATTATGGGAGTCTCATTATCAACAACCTAGAAAGTATTGGACAGAGCAAGACGATATTACTAGTTCCCATACATAACCATACTTACAGATAAATGGTCGAGGAAGGTGTTGAACTGGGTTTCGTCTTTGTCATTCCTGTACTAAATCCATGTTGGGAGGATACGTACATGACACCTAACAGCAACCGCTGCCTCTGATACTAACTTGGCTGACTCTGTAGCATCACGTGGCCTTTTTAAACCTGCCTCAAAACGGATCTCCATTCTTCCTCCTCTACATTTAGTTAACCTATCGAGCATTATCCCTGATGTTTGTTTCCTCTTGCGCCTAGGTGCTAGTCCAACAACAAACATAGGAAGTGTTAGTGTACATCAAACTGTGAGACTACATATAAAGAAGCATGCAACTGTAACTTGACTCCGGCAACTACCTTCTTGCTGTTGAAGCTCACAAAGTTCATCTGATCTTGCCAACTCATCTTGTGTCAAGAGTGCTTCGGAAGTAGTGTCAGGTGGCAAGGGAGCTTGGGAATGTGCTGCTAGCTGAGTTGACGAACGAGTAAATCATGCAGCTGGTGGTATTGTGGAAGGTGTTGCAACAACTAGGGTTGTCTCTGCTTGTTTGGTGGCAGCTATTTGTTTTTCTTTGGCTTGTTCTGCAGCTCGTGTAGCATGGGATACCTTGTCGGTACAATTTTCCGCTGGACTTTGACCTTCTATTGCACCATCAGTACCAGCAGAATATGCAGGATTGTTCCGCTTCCCTTTCCCTGTTGTTCTGTCTTGCTTCCTCTTTCTCTGTGCCATGTTAAGTCAAGCCGACAAGAAAAACAAATAAAAATTTAGTTCTTCATAACAAATGTACTTTGATGTAAGAACATGGTGTGATAGACATATATTGTATGTTCTAGAAACAGGAACACGTGTCTTAGTCACAAGTATAATGTGTAAAGTAAGCAGATGAAATTCAACAAAATTAGAAGCAATACAAGCTAGACATCATACATAACATGCAACCACATATAACTGTGCCAATTTAGAGGGAGCACCTGTGATGGTGCACTAGGGGAGACGTGCTCATCACCAACACATCTACATTGAGTGTGTATGCATGTGTTGTCTTGGAAATCATCTTGGGGGGATGGAGGGGTAGAATTTGTAGAGGCCCTCCATTTGGAGGGAGCACCTTCATCCGCTGCCTTGCTAACTTCCTTCCGCTTTATTGATTTTGAAGTCAAGTAAAACCGACAAGAAAAAGCAATAAAATTCACTCTTCAGAACTCATTCGTGCATGATACTGACAATCACTACTTTGATGTAAGGCAAACACATGATTCCAGGATGGAATAATACGAAAAATAGGACGGCATGGCATATTCACAACTGTATGTGTAAACTAAGCAGAAACCATTTCACCAAATAAGAAGCAATGCAAGCTAGACACCACGTGAAAGATGCAACCAATATGACTCTGCCAAGTTAAAAGTGTCCCATCATAAATGGCATTTCAACAAATTAGAAGCATCACATGCCATAAATCATATCAAAGATGCAACTAATATCACACTGCATATACTGAAGGTGTCTCGTCATATTGATTTATGTGTGATACAAAAAAACAATAGTTTTATGTGAGGACATGCTTAATAGACAGATGTACTATGTACTAAATACAGGAAGGCATGTCACATTAACAGGTATAATGTATAAGCTAAGCAGAATAGCACATGCAGTTTAACCAGATTGGAAGAATTACAATCTAGATACCATATGCAACATGCAACCACATATCACGCTGCCAAGTTAGAGCAAGCACCTGTGATGCTAGTGTAGGGGAAATGCGGTAATCAACTATAGAGCTACGTTCACTATCTTCATCTAGCCTTGTTGTTTCTTGAGAATCATGTCGGGAGGCTGACGCTGCATTCTTTAAATAAGGAGTAATCCACTTGCCTGACTGCCTCATCATAAGTGATTGATGAGGGATACACAAGAACATTAGTTTGATGTAAGAACATGGTTAATACACAGTGTACTAGTATGTACCAAAAACAGAAAGGCATGTCATATTCAAAGGTATAATGTGTAAGCTAAGAAGATGCAATTTAACCAAATTGGAAGCAATACAAGCTAGACATCCGGCTGGCGTGGTGAGCATGATCATCTAGGACCTGAGAGCCTGGTGGGAAGCGGGCTCCTTCGCCACCATTGCGGCTTTTTAGTTGGCTTCCAGGTGATGCCTCTCTTTGCTGGGCTTGTCACTAGCTCGGCCAGTGCCCTGACTAGCTATTTGTCTTCTGGTGCTCACGGGATGGTGGTTCATGTAAAAAATTTCCTTCCTTATCTTAATAAAGACCGACTTCGGCCTTTCGAATACAAGCTAGACACCATATGGAACATGCAACTACATATGGCACCGCGAAGTTAAAGCAAGCACCTGGGATGGTGGTTCATTGCGAGCGAGGTCATGAACTCCAGAGCTATGTTTACCGTCTCCATCTGCTGACACTGCACCCTTTATACCATTGTAACGTGCCGTGCTTACCCGCATAGAAAGCTGGGGCAACTTCTCTCTTTTATTTTCTGCTTCTCTCGAGGCAGACTCTGAAATACCCTTGCATAAAAACACAATAGTGAGAGTATGGGTGAAGTGTGTGCAGAACTAGTGCACTGTAGAAGTAGCAGATACCAGGTGGCTGAAAAATAAATGACAGGAGACATATGATAGCTCTACAACATTGCATGGCAAACAAAATTAGATTCTACTCCATATGATTTTGTAATATATGAGAACAGGAAATGCAGCTACTCCTCCAACACAGCACCACATGTGGTCATATCAAGATAACAGTTGACTGAAAATAAATAGGTCAGTCGATTTTTTAATGAACCGTCCAATCTATAAGGAACGGGCAGATGGCCTTCGTCTACCTCCCACCAGTCACTGTTGACGATCTTTCTCAAACCGCCAGCGACCACCGGCCTAGACCCCTGCCTCCGCCGCCCCGCCCTCCCCTCGACCTCACACCACCGCCGTGCTTGGCAGTGCCCCCAGGCCATCCCTTTAATCCCGACCGACCTCCAGATCGGGCGCCAGTAGCTCTAGGCCACACACGCCCCTAAGATAAACACTGAGGCTCTGCTTCCCCGGCATAATAGGTGGACTAGCACCTGTTATGCCTGGGAATGCTTCCGTTAATTGGGAATCAACTGACCAGGAATTGAAATTCAGGGGGGCGACGGACCTCTAGCTAAGGTGAAATAGTATATGAGGAGAAACCTTGTGCATCGTGAGTTACTAGGAACATCTAGTATCAAGAAGGAGCGGTCAACTAGTGTCTTCTGTGGGATGAACACCGTGCAAGCAGACACGTAAGATTTGCACGAATAAGGGGAGAGGAGTACCATTTTCGATTGCCGGTGTGGTCGCCTCCACATGTCGCATCGATCTTCTTTTTTCTGGGGAAACCGATGTTCTGGAGGGTGCAGGCTTGGACGAACCCATGGCCAAATTGTTGACTATGTTGCCGTGGCCATATGTCGGCGGAGGGGAAGCAGATCCAAGGCGGTGAAGGACGGCGTAGTAGGAACAGCTCCGGTGCGATGGAGGGTGGTGAAGTTGGAGCGGCAGCGGTGAGGCGCAGGACAGTGTGGTTGAACTGGCTCGGGTACAGACGGCTCGGCCTCGGCTTCAACTACTATCCGTGGAGGGCGTTGCGGTTGAGGTTGCAATGGACGACGATGTCGGGGTATCGGCTCC
>NC_057797.1:624066985-624090220 GCF_018294505.1 Triticum aestivum
CCATGTTTCGGTCTGGGACGCACTTGTTTTTGGATTTTTTGAACAGAAGATAGGACGCGCTTGTTTGAAATTTGGGGAAAGTACAAACTTTGCCCCCCTCTTAAATTTTGGACCTACCGTGGGTCAGGGGTAGGATGGTAATCCCAGGTGTCCCAAATAGTGGGGGGAGCGATTTCGGCCGCGCGCATGTGTGCTTAGGCGGCCATTGTGTATGAATGTTTTTCGGAGGCGGTTGCGTGGCGTCTAGATGAAGCTACAAACCTACCCTGGTTTAGACCTTTGGATGTCGGGCCGGTAGGTTTCATGGGTCAGAGTTATTAGAAAAGTAATTTCCTTGTACTAGCAAACATTGGTCTCACGCGGTTCGGGCGAGTAGAGGCTCTTTTGGCGCTTCGTTCGAAATTTTGAAACACAAGCATCCACGTTTAGAGTACTCTTGTACTTTGAGGATTGACCTAAATAGACAACGTTAAATTTGAGCTTGTATGTTTGAAAACCTCATTAAATTATCCGCTTCTTTTTGAAATTTTGACACTTGAAAATCCTATAACTACGATTATTTTGGAATGGAGGAGCTAAATTAGAATCTATTTTGTACACGACTACATATGCTATTATGTACAAAATCAGAGAAAATATTGGTGCCCCCATAATTTAGGTATGATTTACAAATGCCATGATATCAAATTCAAATAATTGAATGGACTTCATGTTGAAATCGATTTTTTAAAACCACCTTAAGTTGAATTCAAATGTATGCTAGTTCATAGGTAGCTATTTATAATGTTCGTTGTGTAACTTTCATATGTATAATGTGCTTCACACACACAACATGGACTATACTCACGTTTATATTTGATTGCTAAAGCGATGCATTGTCTGGAGTTCAAAAAACTAACTATGTGGATCAATTGTGTCGAATAATAACATAGACATGCTCAAATTCGATAGAATCTAGATGTCTGATGGATCAATGACCGTTCCTTACACGAATTGCAAATATCATGATCCCATCCTAATATTTGGATACAATTTATATCTTTAATCAATGTGTACATCAGTCTTGTACGTGTAGTTTTTCACTCTCCATCGGTGGTCTCTCACACATGCTCACACACTCTCTCCGAAGGTGTCTTTCTCGCACACATGCTCTCGATATAACCCTCCCTCCCTCTTGTAACCATTTACGACTGTTTTCACTAACCTTTATCACAAGCTCTCTTCCTCTCGCAAGCATACACACGCACAATCCCCATCGACCCTTTCTATATACATAGACCTGCCTACGTGTCTTCTGTATGCACATTATCTTTAGGCCTGTCTCTCATGCATTATCTCACACCTCTCTTCCTAATCGACGAGTATGATTCTAGTAGAGCATTCTATAGGATGCCCCTTAAAGTTAGGTTGGATGAATAGTAATATCAGAGATAAAGGGGTTACCTTAGTCCGAGAACCTAGGGTTACAAATCCTAGCCGGCTTTGTCAGTGGACATAGAGTCCTTCACAATTATGCTATCTTTGTCTTGTACGACTAGTCATCCATGGGTCTCCCTAAATGCGTCATGGGCCGACCAATATGGCGCAAGATGGAACCGAACGAAGGGTCTCACCTCGACCCACCGGACCTCACGTGGTGACACACCCTCTGCCCCCACATCTCGTTATCTTCTCACACCCACACATACCAACATAGACACCACACACAAAAATATATTCTCCTAGTGCCTCTATCCACTCCCCCTTGCATATACACACTCAATGGAATCTCTCGTCGTGACATCATATTCGTCTCTCTCTCTAGACCACTCTCATTTCTCGTGCTATCTGTCCCACGCCCCCCTATCGGCCCCTCTATCCATGCCTCTCTTGAATACGTAATACACACACATACCTCTCTAGGCCCTGCCAAATGCATCAACTACACATTCACACATGTTACATCACGTACCCCATTGATCTAAAAAGCCCTCTCTTCATGTTTATTTCGCATACAACATTCCTTTTGAATAAAGTGTGGCCAAAAAAATGTTTTAGAATTTCTACATATATACAACATTACAAAGTTATATGGAGGAGTATGAACGCTTGCATTGCATGGTCCCCACAATGATATTTATTCCGCACTGTGAATTTGTATATTTTTATACTATATATAAAGTTAGTCATAATAAAGAGAAACGAAGAGCATCTCTCTCTCCATCACGTACCCCCTCTACGCCCCTTTCACGTACGCACACAAACTATCTCCAGGTCCTCTAAAAGTAAGCCCCCAACACATTCACGCATGTTTCATCTTTCTCTCGCGATATATACAATGACGATCATTGTATTTGAAGCGAAAGCACGATACGTACATTGGACTTCAGAATCCACTCATTACGGTCACCATTTATGTTTTGTGGTTATTATACAGTCATGGGCTCACCGTACAACTCTGTATTTGCTCAAGACACGACTAGTTGACCAGTTAAACGCTCGACGTGGCACCTCTAGTGTTGCATCACATTATCTCACTACCATCGGGCCCACCTGTCGTCTTGTATCTACTCTACATCTACACTCTTATAAAATACTAGCAAGATGCATATGCGTTGCACGGAACATCAAGGTGCATTTGTATGAGTAGTTTATCTTGTGGGAGAAAAGGATGAACAAGGGAAGGCCTTATTTGCAAGTGTGGAGAGGGGTGTGGGTATATTTTTGCAAAATTGCCATAGTTTCCTTCCTATCCATCAGATATAGATCGGACGACCTATATTGCAGGATGGCAGGCACACGATCATCACCGACTATGCTTTTTATAAGAGTAGGGATAAAATACACTCTTATAAAAAACAGAGTTGGTGATGATGGTGTGCCTGCCATCCTGCAATATAGGTCGTCCGATTTATATCTGACGGATAGGAAAGAAACTATGACAATTTTGCAAAAAGGTACCCACACACCTCTCCACATTTGCAAATAAGGCCTCCCCTCATTCATCCTTTTCTCTCACAAGATAAACTAGTCATGCAAATGCATCTTGATGTTACGTGCAACGCACGGGCATCTTGCTAGTAAGAATGAAAACAAACGACAAAAAAATATTGGACGGTGGTTCGAAGTCATGACCGCGGGCACAGCGGACAAGGTGGCCTTGCATTGGTATGGTGAGCCGTCTGTTTTAACACACAGGAGCTGGTGTGGTGATTATACACACATGCACGCATGCACACGAACTGCATGCACACAACACTCACACGAACACATGCACCCACACACGCACGCAACACTCACACGTACACACGCAGCCACACATGCATGCAACACTCACACGCATGCACGCATGCATGCATGCATGCATGCACACACCAGTACACCACACGACCAACACACACTCTCACGATCAAGTGCTCAACCTACACGTCCATGCACACACATCAGGCCCTGACATACACATACACAACCAGGTGATTCCCGCACACGGGGTGGAGTCTTGTCGCGCCTGTGTAAATTTGTGTTTATCTGACCTTTTCCCTATGCGAACTGACAGGTGGGACCCACAAGGAACATCGTCAATTTAACTAGTCAACATGGTGCCACGCACACTATTTGGCCGGTCAACAGAGTGCAATCCGATGCTGAACCATGAGCAAGTGACCGTATAATCACCGCAAAACATATATAGTGACCGTAATCAGCTTATTCTGATGTTCGGTGAACGTATTGCACTTTTCTCTCTGTAGGCCCTCCAAAACTACATCTCTACACGTTCTCGCATGTTACATCTAACAACTATGCAATACAGCACTACTACTACACTCTAACACAATAAATCATATGTGTTTTTAGTTCTACTAGATATCATATTGTTACTTAATTATTCAGTTTGCATACATTAAAATTGCCTTTGAAATGTATGGCCAGTATCATATACTGCGCGGGAAAAATCTTGCCCTTTCCTGTTTAATCGGGTTTGTATCGATGGATCGTGCGAAACAGCAAAACTATAGTACTATATACAGTACAAGTGACAGTTCACTAGGCCGTCATGTCATGTACTCCTCCGTCGTAAGAGTGGAGCACTCGCTTTCATAAATCTTCTAGCCCCTTTCACCGACATGTGGGGCATTAAGCTACCGGTTCCACGTGCCATACCAGAATACAGTGCAGAGCAGCCGGGGTGAAGCACCCAATCAATGTAGTAATGAGCAATGAGGTGTCAAATCACAAAGCTGCACCTTTTCCGCAGTTAAGTTGGAGGGCCGAAGTAATAATGCTAAAAAAAGAAGCTGGAGGGACGAAGCAACCATCATTTCACTCGTTGCTGAATCCGCTTCTCCCTCATCTTCTTCAAATTAACCACGTGTTGCTTCTGCTGTTGTTCTGCCTCATGTGGGAAGCGTATCGGCTTGGTAAAGCACTGACACATGGGACCGCATGTTAGCAAACCGCCAGGACAACGTCCCCTTAAAATAAGAAACCTCCCCCGCCATCCGCGCGGCAAAATCGCCTCCTTTTTACTAATCTTGATTCTATAGTTTTTTAGATCAATATAATTGAGATTTGTATAGATAGCACACAGGAGCAAAACCAAGTGGTACGGTTAAGGGCATCCACAATGTGTAGCCAAATGTGAAAATAGCTTTTGGCATCGTGGGAACCATTGTGGACGGTGTTGCCAAAGTCAAAACGATGGAACCAAAGCTCCCTGATTGATTGAAGGAATAGAAAAATGCAACATCTCTCCTCTTTCTCCCATTCTTGGACGCATGTACAATATAGAGGACAGAGTCTACTCCCCTGCCCCTTCTATCACAAATCACAAAGCAGTGAGGCGTCAAATCACAAAGCACGGACGAAGCAACCATCATTTCACTCTTCGCTGACTCCGCTTCTCCATTGTCTTCTTCAAGAAACCATCTCACCGCACTAGGCTAGACAGACAACGCTATTGCGTACGAGTAGTACTAGTACATTTACGCGTCCTTTGGTTCAATGGACTTCCTGGATGCAAATAAGGCGGTTGTCTCAGCTTGCAGGCGGCACTTGCGAACGACTTACCGTGGTCTCCCTCAATGGTGTTCTCCGTCGAACGCACTTCGCCAAACCACAACGTTCGAGATATCATCGACATCACCGCAATGTGGAAGGAAGTCAAATATAGTTACTACCTCCAGTTTTTTTGTACACAAGGCCAGTATATCAAAATTACAATTTGCAAAAGGCCACTAACACTAATTGAGGCAAAATTGATGGGGTTTGCCTCGTACTAGCAACCAAGGACATTAATATCCCCTGCATGCATGCGGAAGTGAGAAGGTTGGTTTGCATGGCGCTGCATTAATCAAGCGATGAGGAGTGAGATGGTTAGCTCTTTGGGCTTTGGAGAAAACAATACGCATTAATTGACACATGAAACGAGGATTTGTATCGATTAATCCCGCGAAGGAAAACCCCGCCTTTCTTTTTTAACACTAGTACTCCTAGTACGTAGTACTACGTACTTATCCTATTTGGGTCTAGGCCTTGCATTGCCATACTTCGCCACACATTTTTGCGAAGCTTTTCTAAATTTTTCGAAATGAAAAGGAGGTACACTTGCGCACGGCTGTCACGGTCGCACCGCACCCTCACACGGTCGCTCCTGCACGCTGCGGTCACACCACACCCTCACATGCACAGTCGATCCTGCACGCCGCAAACTCAACCAAGGGAACGCACCCTCACTGACACGTGATGTCGCATGTGAACAAACCAAACTCAGCCATCCTACCGCTGACACATAATTTTCGTTCGTAGAGTATGTTTATCCAACCGCATGTTGGGGAGTATCCATACGGCCCATGCAGTGGTCTGTTGGGGAAGAAGAAGAGGTGAGGGAGAAGGGTTAGGAGACATAGGATATTCATCCAACCTCATGAAATGGTAGACTAACCCAAGTCAGACGACTTGCATAACAATATATGTTTTTACTACACAGCAAAAGATCCATAAAAACAACAACATAAATAAAAACTATCACTGCTCGCGGAACGAGACGGCCTCGTTGTCTTTGGCTGCCGGCGCGAACCAGCCTTAGCTACTGACGTGTGTCTCCGCACCGTGGTTGTCCTCGGCCTCTAGCTACTCGTTCACGCGGAGTGTGTGGGCGCTCTGCATGGACGAGAGCACTGCCTGGTTCAAGTCGAGGATGTCCGGTTCCGCCTGCAAGAGGGCCTCGATGGCAGCGACATCCGCGCGCTCCGCGTCGAGTCGAGCCTCCGCCGCCCAGTTCAAGTCCAGGACGTCCAGTTCCGCTGCAGGAGGGCCTCGATGAGAGCGGCATCCGCGCGCTCCACGTCGAGTTGAGCCTCTGCCACCCGGTTCAAGTCCAGGACGTCCAGTTCCGCCTGCAGGAGGGCCTCGATGGCAGCGGCATCTGTGCGCTCCGCCTCAAATTGAGCCTCCGCCGCCATGTTCACATCCACGACATCCGGTTCCGCCTGTAGGAGAGCCCCGATGGCAGCGACATGCGCGCACTCTGAGTTGAGTTGAGCCTCTGCCTCCCGGTCCTCCTTTACTATCGCCAGGTTGAACCGTTGGTCCGCCTGCACCATGGGGGACTCGGACGCCAGCACGAAGTCGACGTCCATCGTCTCATACCCATTGGGGGCCTTCTGTGCCGCGACCTCCGCCATGAACATTGGATCAGCTCCCTCCTCCTCCTAGCTTGGCTCCAAAGAACTCGAGGATTGGCCCGCCACAAAGCGAGCTTGGGAACGGAGGTGTCTGGCGCCGACCGCCACCGGGATTTCTGCACGGTGCTCCGGCGTCAACATCTTGTAGTATGTGATCTTGCGGCGCACCATGGCTTTCCGACGAACTAGGGGACGCTTGATGCAGGCTATGGGATCGAAATGTGGGGAAGGGGCTAGAGATTAGGTGTGGTTTTAGGGCAGTGGATGGTGTAGGCCGAGCAACGAAGGTTCTCGTGTGAATAGTGGTTCTGATGACGACCGGTCAATCGATTTTGACTGTACATCGCTCTTGTCGCGTTCGCATTGCAGCCTGGCACGCTGGACCCTCCATGTCGCTCACCGAATGGAACGTGCTTCATCTTGCATTTTCGGTCGCTTGTGGGACCGTAGTTGAGAGCAAACCGACGTCCCTCGCCCTCCCCCACCCGTGTCATTTTATGCAGAGTAAATTAAAACAGAGGGAGTATACTACGGATGAGGATCCGCTGACGTGGCCAAACCCATTGAGTAACTGACATGCAGGGCCTAGAAAGCATGGGGTCTGCCAGTAAGTGACCGAAAGGGAGGGTAAGGCATGGATACGTACGTGAAAGGAGCTTCCAATGATATAATTTTAACATTATACATCTCATGTACTATTAATCTTGTCAATAGTCAAATGCGGTTTTGAAAAATGCATTAGAGCATGCTTAATAATATAGCCAGTCGATGGCTATATGGAACTGCCATGTCATCTATAGCCATCATCTATTATATGCACTCATACAGTAGTGTGGGCTATAAGGTTGGCTATTTCTCGCAAAAAATTATAAGGTTGGCTATTGTATTAATACTTTTTTCCATCTCCTCTCCATCTCTTTCTTCATATTTATTGTGCGTATTTAACTAGGAATGCGTATATAGCTAGGCTCTTGCATGAGAGCTCAGTCCCTTACTTTTTCACATCTCTCTCCTCCACATAAGCCCTATATAAATGGAAGGAGGGAGTACAACTATGAGCACTGCATACTCTAGTACAGATGTTGTCAGTACTGTACTAGTACTATTGGACAGGGAGCTTAAAAAAGTTACTATTGGACTGGTTATACATGGCGAAATCCTAGTAGGAAGAGCATGCGCAAGAACAAGCACATTCACGTGGTTGAAAACAAATTGGAAACCATCTCGTGTACAAATCTAGGAGTACGTACGAATCTAACAATATTGATTGGGCGTTGTTGAATGTTGATACTTTTTTTTATCAAAGTAGAGATACTTTGAGTACACATAAAACTTATATGTAAACTAGAAAGGATAGGAGGGAGTATATTGTACGTTCAAAAACGAAACAAACATTGAATACCCTTTATATATGATTTGCGGATGCTATGATCACCGGTTCAAAATTTTGAATCCGCCTTAGGTATCACACATGCCCCCACTCGTTCTCTCTCGATTTCATCTCGGGGTCAGGAGATCGATTGAAAGAGGACTAGGGTGGGTACAATACGTTCGTTTCGCTTATGAACGTACAATATACTCCCTCTGATCCCAACAGACCCCCTGCAAGTCATTTCTATCATAGAAACAGACCAAACCTTTATCTCCTTGCACGACACACAGTTGATCTCTGAACATCAATCGATCTCGTCAACATGTGTTGGGGCATGAACCGAATGGGATGTCAAAACTAAGACGTGAAGCGACATGTAGTGGAGGCAAAGTGAAACTTCAAACGAACCGTTTGTTTGTATGCATGTCGGACAAATTAGAAATAAACATTGGAAATTCAAGCATGGTCTAGGCCCACATGCGAATGATACTCGGCGGAATGTTCAAATGAGGCATGCGGGAGGATGGACTCGGCCGGAGGGCGACATGATCGATGAAGAAGAGGGTTGGAGAGGAATGAGAAATAAGAAAATGCCACATCATTATACTTGAATGGATCAAATAAACAATAAGTTGTATCGCTTGGCCTACATAGTGAAAGGCCTAATGCGCAACACGGAGCACTGACGCTCGAATATGGCCGAGAAAACAGGGAAACCGACATGTGGGGCACACCTGTCGGGACAACATAGCGCAAACTAGTCCAATGGAGGAGCTGGCCCACGACCTCCTCACCACAGGCAACCGTTCATGTGGGTCGTGGGGGCCAACAATGTTGCACAGCTCCAGAACCGCCTCTGGACACGGCGACCACAGTGAGCGACACGCTCATTGTCTCTTGACATGGTCGGTTTCAATGTGCCGAGGGTGGCGTTAGTGCTGCGGCACGACCAACAGTATGTTTGGTTTGTGCCCAAGGTTGCCCCATCAAATCATTGGGTAGCCAAAATTTTGGTTGAGGTTTTGGTTGCCCATGATTTGGCCGACATCGGCAAGAAAAATGAACTAGAGTTGACTACAGTTGATTGGCATGCCAAAAAATGGCAACCATCCATTTTTGGGTCATGACCAAAACCTCAAAAAAATGGCAACCATCCAAACAAAGACCAATCTTTGGGTCATGACCAAAATTTTGGTAAGGTGCACTTTGGCCACAATCCAAACACAGCCCAACACTCGGTTCGTCGAGGATGCACGGGGCGCCGGGACGCGTCCGCGGAGTGGTGTAGCGCGGCCAACTGCATCCTCAGGACCTGAGACCATGCCGGGTGATACGTCTCCAACGTATCTATAATTTTTGATCGCTCCATGCTATATTATCTACTATTTTGAATGTTTTTGGGCTTTATTATACACTTTTATATCATTTTTGGGACTAACCTATTAACCCAGAGCCCAGTGCCAGTTTATAATTTTACCCTATTTTAGGGTTTCAAAGAAAGGAAAATCAAATGGAGTCCAATTGACCTGAAACTTCACAGAACTCATTTTTGGAAGGAAAGAAGCCCAGAAGACTTGGAGTGCACGTCGGGGGATCTGCGGGGAGGTCACGAGGCAGGGGGCGCGCCCACCCCCCTGGGCGCGCCCTCCACCCTCGTGAGCCCCTCGTGCCCCCCTGATGTACTTCTTCCGCCTATATATCTCCATATACCCGAAAAACATCTGTGAGCACAATAGATCGGGAGTTCCGCCGCCAGAAGCCTCCGTAGCCACCGAAAGCCAATCTAGACCCGTTCCGGCACCCTGCGGGAGGGGGCAATCCTTCTCCGGTGGCCATCTTCATCATCCCGGTGCTCTCCATGACAAGGAGGGAGTAGTTCTCCCTCGGGGCTGAGGGTATGTACCAGTAGCTATGTGTTTGATCTCTCTCTCTCTCTCTCTCTCTCGTGCTCTTGAGGTGATACGATCTTGATGTATCGCGAGCTTTGCTATTATATTTTGATCCTATGATGTTTCTTCCCCCCTCTACTCTCTTGTAATGAATTGAGTTTCCCCTTTGAAGTTATCTTATCGGATTGAGTCTTTAAAGATTTGAGAACACTTGATGTATGTCTTGCCATGGATATCTATGGTGACAATGGGATGTCACGTGATTCACTTGATGTATGTTTTGGTGATCAACTTGCGGGTTCCGCCCATGAACCTATGCATAGGGGTTGGCACACGTTTTCGTCGTGATTCTCCGGTAGAACTTTGGGGCACTCTTTGAGGTTCTATGTGTTGGTTGAATAGATCAATCTGATATTGTGTGATGCATATCATATAATCATACCCACGGATACTTGAGGTGACATTGGAGTATCTAGGTGACATTAGGGTTTTGGTTGATTTGTGTCTTAAGATGTTATTCTAGTACGAACTCTAGGGCTGTTTGTGACACTTATAGGAATAGCCCAACGAATTGATTGGAAAGAATAACTTTGAGGTGATTTCGTACCCTACCATAATCTCTTCGTCCATTCTCCGCTATTAGCGACTTTGGAGCGACTCTTTGTTGCATGTTGAGGGATAGTTATGTGATCCAATTATGTTATTATTGTCGAGGGAACTTACACTGGTGAAAGTATGAACCCTAGGCCTTATTTCCTATCATTGCAATACCGTTTACGCTCACTTTTATCACTAGATGATGCCCCACATGTTGTTGCAGGAATGTTTGCAATATTTCAATGAGATTTTGATTATATGGAACATGAATTCTTGAAACAATAGTTTTTGAAAGTATATAAGAATTAAATGTAAATAGCATAATAAAATGAAATTTTACATGCATGCATGTTGTAGTGGATTTTTAATATGAATAGTTGCATGTTAAGGTGGGCCTTTCCTTATGCATGTTGAATGATGAGGTGGCATGCTTGCATGTTGAGAGAAATATGTTAGTGGGGGCTAGCTATTTAGATATAGAAGATTAGTTAACTTGCTGTTTTTATAATTTCAGATTACAAATACCTCTATCTACTATCCATATTGCACTTGTATCACCATCTCTTCGTCAAACTAGTGCACCTATATGATTTACCATTGTATTGGGTGTGTTGGGGACACAAGAGACTCTTTGTTATTTGGTTGCAGGGTTTCTTGAGAGATACCATCTTCATCCTACGCCTCCTACGGATTGATAAATCTTAGGTCATCCACTTGAGGGAAATTTGCTACTGTCCTACAAACCTCTGCACTTGGAGGCCCAACAACGTCTACAAGAAGAAGGTTGTGTAGTAGACATCAAGCTCTTTTCTGGCACCATTGCCGGGGAGGTGAGTGCTTGAAGGTATATCTTTAGATCTTGCAATCGAGTCTTTTAGTTTCTTGTTTTAGCACTAGTTTAGTTTATAAAAGAAAACTACAAAAAAATGGAATTAAGTGTGCCTCATACACTTCATCTTTTTAATATCTTTCATGAGTATGATGGAAAGGAAAATTTTGCTCAAGTGCTAGAAGAAGAAATCTATAAAATGATTGGCACTAAATGTTTGAATGATGAGCATGATTGCAATGTTGTTAATATGAATTCCTTGTATATCCATGATGCTAATGATATGCAAAGCCTCAAGCTTGGGGAATCTATGTTTGATGAAGATGATATTTTTTGTCCCCCAAGTTTTGATGAGCAAATTTATTATAATGAAAGTATGCCTCCTATATATGATGATTATTGTGATGACACATATGCTTTAAAGAATAATGATAACAATGAAACTTGTCATCTTGATTTCAATTTTCAATCCCATGATAGTTACTTTGTTGAGTTTGCTCCCATTATTATTCATGAGAAGAAATTTGCTTATGTGGAGAGTAATAAAAATTATATGCTTGTAGATCATGAAAAGAATGCTTTGTGTGATAGTTATATTGTTGAATTCATTCATGATGCTACTGAAAATTATTATGAGGGAGGAATATATGCTTGTAGGAATTGCAATAATATCAAGTTTCCTCTCTATGTGCTTAAAGTTTTGAAGTTATGCTTGTTTTACCTTCCTATGAAAGTTGATTCTTGTTCCCACAAGTTGTTTGCTCACAAAATCCCTATGCATAGGAAGTATGTTAGACTTAAATATGCTATTCATATTCTTCATGATGCTCTCTTTATGTTTCAAATCTTATCTTTTATGTGAGCATCATTGAAATCATCATGCCTAGCTAGGGGCGTTAAACGATAGTGCTTGTTGCGAGGCAACCCAACTTTATTTTTATTCCTTGATTTTTGTTCCTGTTTAGTAATAAATAATTCATCTATCCTCTGTTTAGATGTGGTTTTATGCTTTTAATTAGTGTTTGTGCCAAGTAGAACCTTTGGGAAGACTTGGGGAAAGTCTTGTTGATCATGCTGTAAAAAACAGAAACTTTAGCGCTCTCGAGAATTGCTGCCATTTTTATTTGGAGAGTTATATTTAGTTAATTATTTTTGAAGATGATTAATAGATAAATTCCTCAATTCCAGCAATTTATTTTAGAATTTTATGAGTTCCAGAAGTATACGTTTCATCCATATTACTACAGACTGTTCTGTTTTTGACAGATTCTGTTTTCATGTGTTGTTTACTTATTTTGATGAATCTATGGCTAGTAAAAGAGTTTATAAACCATAGAGAAGTTGGAATACAGTAGGTTTAACACCAATATAAATAAAGAATGAGTTCATTACAGTACCTTGAAGTGGTGATTTCTTTTCTTATACTAACGGAGCTTACGAGTTTTCTGTTTAGTTTTGTGTTGTGAAGTTTTCAAGTTTTGGGTAAGGATTCGATGGACTGTGTAATAAGGAGTGGCGAGAGCCTAAGCTTGGGGATGCCCAAGGCACCCCAAGGTAATATTCAAGGATAGCCAAGAGCCTTAGCTTGGGGATGCCCCGGAAGGCATCCCCTCTTTCGTCTTCGTTCATCGGTAACTTTACTTGGAGCTATATTTTTATTCACCACATGATATGTGTTTTGCTTGGAGCGTCAATTTATTTTGTTAGGATTTTCTTGCTGTTATTTAGAACAATGTTTTGCATCTTTTATTTCAATAAAAGTGGCATTGATAGCCTTTACTATGCCTATTTTAGAAAGTCGACATGTTGCTGTTTGAAAACAGAAAGTTACCGCTGTTGCAATAATTCCCTAGAAAATTCATAATGTGATAAAATGTTGAAACCTTTTGCATATTAAGCTCTGATAAATTTACTATTACTACAGTGGGAATTTTATTTCATAATTTTTGGAGCTAGGGAAGTATGGATGTTGCTGCATTCATTACAGACTATCCTGTTTAGGCAGATTGCTGTAATGTTTGCATTGTTTGCATATGTTTGCTTCTTTAATGATTCTATTTAAGGATAGGACTATTAAATATGCAGAGGCATTTAGTATGAAATGTTGAATAATAATTTTAGTGATTTGCTACAATAGAGTATGATAAGGTTTTGGCAATGGTTTATACTAACTTATCTCACGAGTCCTTGTTGAGTTTTGTGTGGATGAAGCTTTTGAGATTTAGGGAGAACTTGATATGAGAGGAATTAAGGAGACACAAAAGCTCAAACTTGGGGATGCCCAAGGCACCCCAAGATAATATTTCAAGAAGTCTCAAGCATCTAAGCTTGCGGATGCCCCGGTTGGCATCCCACCTTTCTTCTTCAACAATTATCGGTTAGTTTAGGTTGATCCTAAGTTTTTGCTTCTTCACATCATGTTTGCCATTCTTAGAATGTCATTTTATTTTGATTTGCTTGCTGTTTGAATAGAATACCAAGATCTTAAATTATTAAATGTTAGAGAGTCTTCACATAGTTGCATAATTATTCGACTACTGATTGATCTTCACTTATATCTTTCAGAGTAGTTTGTCATCTGCTCTAGTGCTTCACTTATATCTTTTAGAGCATGGCGGTAGTTTTAT
Organism: Triticum aestivum; assembly: GCF_018294505.1. Lineage (NCBI taxonomy): Eukaryota > Viridiplantae > Streptophyta > Magnoliopsida > Poales > Poaceae > Triticum > Triticum aestivum. Next base: position 624,080,962 of record NC_057797.1, read on the forward strand.
TTTGAAGAAATAGATGAACTCTCATGCTTCACTTATATTATTTTGAGAGTCTTTAGAACAACATGGTAATTTGCTTAAAATCCTAATATGCTAGGTATACAAGATTAGTAAAAACTTTCATATAGAGTATTGAATACTAAGAGAAGTTTGATGCTTGATGATTGTTTTGAGATATGGAGGTAATAATATCAAAGTCATGCTAGTTGAGTAGTTGTGAAATTGAGAAATTCTTGTGTTGAAGTTTGCAAGTCCTGTAGCATGCACGTATGTTAAACGTTGTGTTACAAATTTGAAACATGAGGTGTTATTTGATTGTCCTCCTTACGAGTGGCGGTCGGGGACGAGCGATGGTATTTTCCTACCAATCTATCCCCCTAGGAGCATGCACGTAGTGCCGAGGTTTCTTATGACTTGTAGATTTTTGCAATAAGTATGTGAGTTCTTTATGACTAATGGTGAGTCCATGGATTATACGCACTCTCACCCTTCCATCCTTGCTAGCCTCTTCGGTACCATGCATTGCCCTTTCTCACATTGAGAGTTGGCGCAAACTTCGCCGGTGCATCCAAACCCCGTGATATGATACGCTCTTTCACACATAAACCTCCTTATATCTTCCTCAAAATAGCCACCATACCTACCTATTATGGCATTTCCATAGCCATTCAGAGATATATTGCCATGCAACTTTCCATCATTCCGTTCATCATGACACATTCATCATTGTAATATTTCTTAGCATGATCATGTAGTTGACATTGTATTTGTGGCAAATCCACCGTTCATAATTCTTTCATACATGTCACTCTTGATTCATTGCATACCCGGTACACCGCCGGAGGCATTCATATAGAGTCATCTTTGTTCTAGTATCGAGTTGTAATCATTGAGTTGTAAATAAATAGAAGTGTGATGATCATCATTATTAGAGCATTGTCCCAAGTGAGGAATAAAAAAAGAGAAAGGCAAAAAAGAGAAGGCCCAAAAAAAGAGAAAGGCCATAAAAAAAGAAAAGGCCCAAAAAAAGAGAGAAAAAGAGAGAAGGGACAATGTTACTATCCTTTTACCACACTTGTGCTTCAAAGTAGCACCATGATCTTCATAGTAGAGAGTCTTTCATGTTATCACTTTCATATACTAGTGGCAATTTTTCATTATAGAACTTGTCTTGTATATTCCAACAATGGGCCTCCTCAAGTGCCCTAGGTCTTCGTGAGCAAGCAAGTTGGATGCACACCCACTAGTTTATTTTGTTGAGCTTTCATACATTTATAGCTCTAGTGCATCCGTTGCATCGCAATCCCTACTCCTTGCATTAATATCAATCGGTGGGCATCTCCATAGCCCATTGATAAGCCTCGTTGATGTGAGACTTTCTCCTTTTTGTCCTCTCCACATAACCCCCTCATTATTCTATTCCACCCATAGTGCTATATCCATGGCTCACGCTCATGTATTGCGTGAAAGTTTATGAGTTTGAGATTACTAAAGTATGAAACAATTACTTGGCTTGTCATCGGGGTTGTGCATGATGAGAGCATTCTTGTGTGACGAAAATTAAACATGACTAAACTATATGATTTTGTAGGGATGAACTATCTTTGGCCATGTTATTTTGAGAAGCCATAATTGCTTAGTTAGTATGCTTGAAGTATTATCATTTTTATGTCAATATGAACTTTTGTCTTGAATCTTATGGATCTGAATATTCATACCACAATTAAGAAGAATCACATTGAAATTATGGCAAGTAGCACTCCGCATGAAAAATTCTGTTTTTATCATTTACCTACTCGAGGACGAGCAGGAATTAAGCTTGGGGATGCTGATACGTCTCCAACATATCTATAATTTTTGATTGCTCCATGCTATATTATCTACTGTTTTAAATGTTTATGGGCTTTATTATACACTTTTATATCATTTTTGGGACTAACCTATTAACCCAGAGCCCAGTGCCAGTTTCTATTTCCATGTTTTATGGTTTCGAAGAAAAGGAAAATCAAACTGAGTCCAATTGACCTGAAACTTCACGGAACTCATTTTTGGAAGGAAAGAAGCCCAGAAGACTTGGAGTGCACGTCGGGGGATCTGCGAGGAGGTCACGAGGCAGGCGGGCACGCCCACCCCCCTAGGCACGCCCTCCACCCTCGTGAGACCCTCGTGGCCCCCCTGACGTACTTCTTTCGCCTATATATCTCCATATACCCTAAAAACATCGTGAGCACAATAGATTCGGAGTTCCGCCGCCAGAAGCCTCCTTAGCCACCAGAAGCCAATCTAGACCCGTTCCGACACCCTGCCGGAGGGGGCAATCCTTATCTGGTGGCCATCTTCATCATCCCGGTGCTCTCCATGACGAGGAGGGAGTAGTTCTCCCTCGGGGCTGAGGGTATGTACCAGTAGCTATGTGTTTGATCTCTCTCTCTCGTGTTCTTGAGGTGATATGATCTTGATGTATCGCGAGCTTTGCTATTATATTTGGATCCTATGATGTTTCTTCCCCCCTCTACTCTCTTGTAATGAATTGAGTTTCCCCTTTGAAGTTATCTTATCGGATCGAGTCTTTAAAGATTTGAGAACACTTGATGTATGTCTTGCCGTGGACATCTGTGGTGACAATGGGATATCACGTGATTCACTTGATGTATGTTTTGGTGATCAACTTGCGGGTTCCGCCCATGAACCTATGCATAGGGGTTGGCACATGTTTTCGTCATGATTCTCCGATAGAACTTTGGGGCACTCTTTGAGGTTCTATGTGTTGGTTGAATAGATGAATCTGAGATTGTGTGATGCATATCGTATAATCATACCCACGGATAATTGAGGTGACATTGGAGTATCTAGGTGACATTAGGGTCTTGGTTGATTTGTGTCTTAAGGTGTTATTCTAGTACGAACTCTAGGGCTGTTTGTGACACTTATAGGAATAGCCCAACGGATTGATTGGAAAGAATAACTTTGAGGTGGTTTCGTACCCTACCATAATCTCTTCGTTCGTTCTCCGCTATTAGTGACTTTGGAGTGACTCTTTGTTGCATGTTGAGGGATAGTTATGTGATCCAATTATGTTAGTATTGTTGAGGGAACTTACACTAGTGAAAGTATGAACCCTAGGCCTTATTTCCTATTATTGCAATACCGTTTACGCTCACTTTTATCATTAGTTACCTCGCTGTTTTTATAATTTCAGATTACAAATACCTTTATCTACTATCCATATTGCACTTGTATCACCATCTCTTCACCGAACTAGTGCACCTATACAATTTACCATTGTATTGGGTGTGTTGGGGACACAAGAGACTCTTTGTTATTTGGTTGCAGGGTTGCTTGAGAGAGACCATCTTCATCCTATGCCTCCTATGGATTGATAAACCTTAGGTCATCCACTTGAGGGAAATTTGCTACTGTCCTACAAACCTCTGCACTTGGAGGCCCAACAACGTCTACAAGAAGAAGGTTGTGTAGTAGACATCACTGGGTCGTCTTGCTTTTTCAATGACATGCGTCGATTGCATGTGAGCAAAGGGCATATCCAACGTTGCCACGACCGCAACTGACTAAACTGGCACACCAAAACCCCTCGTCCCTCGCGCCGTCACGCGGTGCGTTCCCAGCCGGCGCCAGCTGCCCGCATTCATGTCGTCCATCCGTATACCGTCGTTAAGAGGCTCGGTGCCTGAGGATCCAACTCCGGCGACTTAATGAAGCACCAGGATGCTTGGCCTCACCGGAATGCGCTACTTAAAGCGGCAACACCCAGCTAACCTCCACACCATAGCGCATCATCCTTCTACCTAGCACCACATCCGCCATGACCGCAAGCGCGAACGCTCTGCGGGAGAGCTTGTCTTCGGGGATGGAGCTCGAGGTCGCCGCCCTCGCTCAAGTCGCCGCCCTCGCTCAAGTCACCGCACAAGTGGTGGCCACGCTGGCGGCCGACGACGGGAGGACCGTCAGCCATGCCTACTACTTGCCGCCGTCCAACGTCAGGCACCGCCGAGGTCGGGGACTCCTCCGAGGATGAGTAGGGCATGGGAGGCGGCAGGGCATGGTGTGCTAACTGGCCGGTCCGTCTCCCGTGTTCTACTTTTCCTCGCCGGAGACCGCACCTTCACTTCACGGGTCTTGAACCCCGCCCCCGTACATGGAGATCGCAGATGGAGGACATCGGCCGCCGCCGTAGAATGGATTTAGGGTCGGGTTTCTTTTATTTTTCTGTCCTATAAAAGTTCGAAATGTAATGAAAATCTGCCATGTTTGCATTAATCTCTGCCAGTGTATATGAACTTTCACAATAATATAGTATATTGTAGGAGTACTAGCAAGATGCCCGTGCGTTGCATGGAAGATCAAGATCTTGTGGGAGAAAAGGATGAACGAGGGAAGGCCTTATATGCAAATGCACATTCACGCATTTGACATTTTTCTACATCTACGGGAACCTACGAAAGGGTTAACGTAAATTGCCTCTCTCTCTCCTCCCCTGATTTTCATGGTGGTGAGCCCCTCCCTCCCCCAAATCTACAATCAATAGCTCACACATTTCACATTATGTTAATTACGTAACTGGGACTACGTAGGTGTAACATTACTCGTCCTAAAAAACCCAACTAAGCCAACCTCCCAGCATATCACGCGGGAAAAGACCCGACCGCGCCATTTTAGTTAGGATTACCGGATTACTAGTAGTAGTATCGATGGATCGCGCGAAGCAACAAGTTTTTTTTGAGGGGGCAAAGCACCTAGTTTAAAAGGAAAAAGGCGGTACACTCTTAGCACCCTTGTCACGGTCGCATTGCACCCCACACACGTTCGGTCCTGCACACGGCTCACGCAAACAGAATGCGCTTCGGCTTGCCTCTTCACTGACATGTGGGACTGCACTTGGAGAAACCGACCATGCGCCAAACTCCCCCCGCCCACCGCGGGAAAATCCTCCCCCCACCCAAAAATTCCCCCCAAATCCTAGATTCAACCGCCCTTCGGCCAACTAGCCAATAATATTCCCCAAACCCCCTCCCCCCGCCCCCCTCCACTCCATTAGCTCCGCAAAAGCTACCCTCCCCGCCACGCCAATACATCGGCGCCGCGGTTCGTCGAGGGGACGCATGGCGATCCTCTCGCTCCCACAGTATGCTCTCGTAGATTGCCGTCCTCTAGCCGCGCCGCCACCGCTGGCGACATTCTTGTGGAGGCGCACGATGGTCAGCGCCGCCACCGCTGGCGACGTTCGTGTGGAGACGCACGACCATCAGCTTCTCCCATCATACGCGCATTCTAGACTGAGCCCCCCTACATGTCGGTGTAGTGCTGAATGTTAGCTGATAGACGCTGTTAATCTCACTGTTTGCCGAAGTAGTTTACAGTGAATATGCTCTGCTTAAGAAGCTTGTTTACCCTGTTCTACACTCAATATGCTTAGCTAAGATGGCATGTCAAGGCTGATTAGTTGCTAAAATATCCTGCCATATATTTATTGTGATGTAGATTGCCATGGTCTAGTAGCCAATCTGTTAGGTGAAATAGCTCTACACCATTTTATACTCGATCTTTGTTGCTGCGATGGCCTTCGATAGTTCGATGGCTATGTGCTCGGCCTCATTGACTGCTGAAACAACCTGCCATAATTTGTGCCATAGCTTTAGACATCGACCTAGGTATTTTCTTCTGGACTTCATAAAAAAACATATATGTTTTTCCTGTAATATCTAGTAGAAGAACTAATTTGTATGTCTAACAGACGGATAGGACTTGGATAACTTCTGCTCGAAGATTCTCCGCTGCATATGTCAAGGGGGTTGAAAACTTCATGAACTTTATCAGAGCTGAGTACGATGGTCCAAAATCAGATGTGCTCTGCTAGTGTAGTAGTTGTATGAATTCAGTTACAAGACCCCAGTCAACTGTGCAAAATCATCTACACTTGTGTGGGATGTCGGTCACATATATTAGGTGGGTTCATCATGGTGAAGCTGTGAACGTCAATGTTATTGATTACGTGGAAGCAGCAGATCACCATCTTGATCTGCCTGATGCTCAGGTGGAAGAGGAGGAGGAGGAGGAGGTGGTGGAGCCAGTGAGTTTGACCAACATTGAAACAATGCTACGAAATGCTCGTGCATTCCGTGAACTTTCACCTGCAGAAGAAAAATGATGGGCCCGCATGTTGGAACAATGCAACGTGGCTGTCACCCCAGGAAATAAGCTGTCAGTATTCTCAGCTATGGTCACCTTTCTTCAGGTGAAGACATCTGAGCGGATGACCAACAAATCATTCGATGCGATGTTGGCAAGATTACTTTCCGATCACTCCTCTTCTGCAGCGGTATTTCACGGACCCTAAGGTAGCAAAGCTCCTGCGTTGGCACGCGGATAGGGAGGAGAAGAAGCGAGAAGATGACGCAAATGATCCGGAGATAAATAATAAAGACAAGATGCTGAGTCACCCTAAGGATGGGAGCCAGTGGCAAGCGTTGAACTTCGAACACCCAGAATTTGGGAAGGATCCAAGGAACATCATGCTGGGCGCGAGCACCGATGGAGTCAATCCGTTTGGCAGCCAGAGAAGCACACATAGCACCTGGCCTGTGTTTGTGTGGATGTACAACCTTCCCCCTGGTTGTGCATGAAGAGGAAGTACATTTACATGAGTATGCTAATTGAAGGGCCGAAACAACCAGGGAACGACATCAATCTGTATCTGGGGCTGCTGAAAGAGGAGCTAGACACGGTGTGGAAAATGCCAGCCAATACGTGGGACGCCGCAGAGAAAGAATATTTCCCTATGAGAGCCGCACTGCTCACGACGGTGCACGACTATCTCGGTTACGGATATCTCGCAGGACAGGTGGTCCATGGATTTTCTGGATGTGTCAGGTGCATGGATGACACAACGTATCGCCAGCTAGATAGAGATCCCGGGTCTTCGAAAACCATGTTCATGGGGCATCGAAGGTGGCTTCGCGACAATGACCCGTGGAGGAAACGCAAGGATCTGTTTGATGGTGAAACCAAACTCCGAAGACGCCCGCGTACGAGGAGCGGCGAGGAAATAGACGGGCTATTGAAAAATTGGAAAGATTGCCCACTGCCGGGAAAGAAGCAAAAGGCGGCAGAGCCGGGAAAGAAGCGAAAGGTGCCAGAGCCGCTGCTGAAGGTATGGAAAACGAGGTCTGTTTTCTGGGACTTGCCGTACTGGAAGATCCACCGTGTGCCTGACAGCCTTGATGCCATGCATATCACGAAGAACGTGTGCGAGAGTCTGCTTGGTACCCTGCTCAACATGCCAGAGAGGACCAAAGATGGGCTGAAAGCAAGGACAGACTTGAAATCAACGGGCATCAGGCAGGAGCTTCACGCTAATGATGATGATGAGGCGAAGCAGGACACAGAAAGTCATCGCAAAGGCAAAAAGGCCAAGAAGACCGGAAATGACTACACTCCCGCGTGCTTCACTCTAAGTCAGGAGGAGATCGAGCAGTTTTTCACCTGCCTCGTAGGAGTAAAACTTCCTTAAGGTTACGCGGGGAAGATAAGCAGATACCTAGACCCAGCGAAGCAGAAGTTCAGCGGGATGAAGTCTCACGACTGTCACGTGCTGATGACGCAGATACTTCCAGTTGCAATCCGTGGAATCATGGGCGCGCACGTCCGTGAAACGCTATTTGGCCTACACAACTTTTTCGACATCATCTCTCGGAAGTCGGTTGGCGTGAGGCAACTCAGAAGGCTACAGGAAGAGATCGTGGTGATACTATGCGAGCTTGACACGTACTTCCCGCCCGCATTCTTCGACGCTATGGTGCATCTGTTGGTCCATATCGTGGAGGATATCATCCAACTCGGGCCGACGTTCCTGCACAACATGATGCCGTTCGAAAGGATGAATGGTGTCATCAAAGGATACATTCGCAACATGTCACGTCCAGAGGGAAGTATAGCCAGGGGCTTTCTGACCGAAGAGTGCATCTCCTACTACATGAATTATCTAGGCATCGAGAACCCCGTTGGTCTGCTCGTCAACAGGCACCTCGGCAGGCTCGCTGGATGGGGTCACCGTGAGGGTCGCCGTGAAATGCATGTCGACTTGGAGGGTCGACTCGCCGACTTTGAAAGAGCAAACCTAGTCGCCCTACAACACATAGACGTGGTTGATCCTTGGGTGGTAGAGCACAAAACCTTTATTGAGAAGACGTACAATGACCGAGGCCAACAGAGGACGGACGGAGATATAATCAAAGAGCACAACTCATGTTTCACGCGTTGGTTCAAGTAGAAGCTTCTGTCGTACCCTTTACATGAGGATTCTTCCGCAGAAGAACAACTCATATTCACCTTGTCACAGGGCGCCGAGCACAACCTGATGACCTATGGGGCGTACGATATCAACGGCTACACATTCTACACCGAGGACAAGGACATGAAGAGCGATGGTTATCAGAACTCAGGGGTAACGATGGAATCCTACACCGGTAACGACAAGGACATATACTACGGAAGGATCAAGGAGATCTGGGAGCTGAGCTACGCTGGAGAGAAGGTCCCGATGTTCCGTGTCAGATGGGCCAAGAGCGTCCTAAAAGAAGACCGGTTTTTCACCACCATGGTTATACCCGAAGCCAAATCCAAGACCGCGGGCGCAAACATCACCGCGAAAAATGAGCCATGGGTACTGGCTTCCCAAGTGGACCAATGCTTCTTCATTACCGACCCGTCAAAGCCCAGTCGTGTTGTCGTGAGGAGAGGCAAAAGGAAGATCATCGGAATGGATGGAGTAGCCAATGAGCAAGACTTCGACAAGTACGGCGACCCGAAGATCGAACATGACGACGACGATGAAGTAGTAGCAGCATACACCATAAGAAGAAGCAGGACCACCCTACCTAAAGGACGTCCGTTCCACAGAAGAACTCCATTTGCGAAAAAGAAGGGCAAGAACATTATGAACAGATAGCTAGCTAAGATCGACTGTATTTAAATCGTAGCCTTCATTTCTCAGGCACTTTTTGATATCATGAATATTTTTAAATTTCATGGGCCCTTTTTGAATTCATGAATATTTTTTTCAAATTTGATGATATTTTTTCATATTCAATATGATAAAATATTGAATATTCATGAGGACACTCGATCGCCAGATCCCCCTCGCCGCCGAGCACCCCCCGTACCCTCCCCCCACTCCACCGCCGCCGACGACCCCCCGCACCCTCCCCCGCTCCACCGCCGCCGCCGACCCACCGCACCCTCCCCC